>NC_143031.1:67390000-67647500 GCF_057628025.1 Oncorhynchus mykiss
TCCGCCAGAGCCACCAGTCTGCCAGGATCCTCCAGTCAGCCAGGATCCGCCAGTCAGCCAGGATCCGCCAGTCAGCCAGGATCTGCCAGAGCCGCCAGTCAGCCAGGATCTGCCAGAGCCACCAGTCAGCCAGGATCTGCCAGAACCACCAGTCAGCCAGGATCTGCCAGAGCCATCAACCTGCCTGAGCTTCCTCTCAGTCCTGAGCTTCCTCTCAGTCCTGAGCTTCCTCTCAGTCCTGAGCTTGCTCTCAGTCCTGAGCTACCCCTCAGTCTTGAGCTACCCCTCGGTCCCAAGCTACCCCTCGGTCCCGAGCTGTCGCTCATTCCGGAGCTGCCCCTCAGTCCAGTGGGGCCCTTTGTTAAGATTAGTAGGCCAAGGTCAACGGCGAGGGTCGCCAATCTAAGGACGCTAAGGAGGTGGACAAAGACTATGATGGAGTGGGGTCCACGTCCAGCGCCAGAGCCGCCACCGACAGACGCCCACCCAGACCCTACCCTATGGGTTTAGGTGTGCGGCCGGGAGTCCGCACCTTTTGGTTAGGCCAGGGTGTGACATGGGTGATTTATGTGGTTTGTTTTGTCTAGGGGTTTTGTAGTTTATGGGATTGTGTTTAGTTAAGTAGTCTAGGAAAGTATATGGTTGCCTAGAGTGGTTCTCAATCAGAAGCAGGTGTTTATCGTTGTCTCTGATTGGGAACCATATTTAGGCAGCCATATTCTTTGGGTATTTCGTGGGTGATTGTTCCTGTCTCTGTGTTTTTGCACCAGTTAGGACTGTTTTCCACGTTTTTCTTGTTTTGTATAAGTATTTTGTTCACATTATCATCTTTATTAAAGATGTTCAACTATAACCACGCTGCGTTTTGGTCCTCCTCTCTTTCGACGGAAGAAAACTGTAACACTCTGTGTCTAAGGTTCTACATGGACCGTAAACCTGGAACCACCTGCTATGTAGATGGGTCTTTCTATAACTAATGGGGCCAGTGTTTTATGTTTGGGTAACAATTTTGAAATGGTTTGAAACAAAATTAAGAAAGACTTATGCAGTTCCACATGTGTACTTAGAGCAATATATGCAAATTGTCCCATAACTCCGCCTATATAACAACATAGGTCTAGGACTATACATCCTTTAAGCAGGATTTATAAAGACATTGGCAAGTCAAATTCAAGCACTTCAATTCAAGGACGTCAATAGTATACAATTGTATAATTTATATAATTGTACATATATGGCCTATTATAGAACCCCCCCCCAAAAAAACATAAGGCCAATACCACTTTAAGAACAATGCATTTTTGAGGCCTTACCAATGCATTGATATTCAAATTATCATTACATTCTAAAATATGTGAAAATAATGTGGCCTGACTAAATAAATTGGATGGGTGTAGGGGTGATTTTCCTGTAGCCTGTGTGGCCGACACAGCGACACATAATAAAGCCTTGAATAGAGGTAGCATTAATCTCACCATTTGAATCTCACCATCGCTGTTTTTATAATGAGAAAGCCACCAGAAAACCAGGTTCCTTTTGTACTGGAAGGATTGTTATGGAAAGACAAGTTGAAGCCAGAATTAGATGTCGTCCTCATAATAACCACACGTGGTTTAACCGCAACACAGTAGCGCAGCACCCTTCAATTGAAGTGCCGGAAAACAAACGAAAGTGGCCACACCTCTCACAAAAACGGATCAAAAAGGAAATCACTGATAATTATAAGGGAACAGGACAACTTAGAAATTGGCTACAATCATTACAAGGATTTTCAAGCCCCAAATTGAGGAAATGTCAGATTTGTTGCATTGCAGGCGCTATTACAACAGCCGTTCCTCACTTGACTTTTTTGGACAAATCCAATGTTCAAGACACCAAACATGAGAAAGGGTTAAACATAGATTTTAAATGAACCCGTGAATTTGATTGAATATACAGTAGCTATGATCCCCCTTATGTCTTAAAGTATTAACATGAAAAAAATGTGGCAGATTATTCTCAGGGATTTATCAACATCTGTAACAAGTTGTCCAGCGTAGGAACTCCTCACTGGTACCCTAGTTTATAGAAAGACCCAGATACAAAATCAGAAATGGCTCAATACTGACTGGCTGACTGACTCACTGTCTGACTGACTGACTGACTGACTGCCTCACTGACTCACTCAATGACTGTGTTTGAGAGTACATTGCAGTCAGACTGCACAGAATTACTGATTTGTAAATGAACTTGCAGCCCAAATAACTACTCATTATGTGAACAAGATTCTGCAGCTGGTCTCGGTCAAATTGATCCTGTCAAACACACTGATTGACTGTATAGAGCTGAACACTATGTTTTAATTATAGAGACAGATTGGTTGGAAAATGTCCTCTTCGGCAGATAAGACTACTGAAGATGATGAAACTGGTGTGGTATGAGTCCACAGACCAATCACACACACACACACACACACACACACACACACACACACACACACACACACACACACACACACACACACACACACACACACACACACACACACACACACACACACAGGGCCATTACGGTACGTATGCTCTGCTCAGCATCTAGACTGACTGGGAAACTGCTGCTGCACTGTCTGCTCCTCTAATGTCTACCCAAGGTGACCAATCACCTGTCTGCTAATGCAATTCCTGTCTGCTCTTCAGTGCCAGGTCTTACATCTCTAGTGCGCACGCCGGCGGAAAAACAGCGAGGAACGAGCGAGAAGCCGCCCGCTGCAAACGATGTACAAAACAAATTCCAATCTAGCAGAGAACATGACGCTGTGACCTCTCCTATCATTTCTCTTCTCTGAGAGATGGTGGGGAGTCACAGAGGGAATTCACAGTGTTTGTGTGTATGTATGTGTGTGTGTCACGGAGGGAATTCAGTCATTTGCGGGAGGGAAGGATGATGGGGGCCCCTGTTTGAGTCATCAGCCGTTATGTATTCACTGCCCCCACTGTCTGTCTGTCTGTCTGTCTGTCTGCCCGTCCGCCCGCCCCCCCGCCCGCCCGCCCGCCTGCCTGCTGTCCGCATCATTGCATTTCCAACCATAAATAGATCACAATCACCATGGAATGGGAGCAGTTCTGTCCTATGAAAACACACAAAGACCAGGAGAGAGAGAGACCATCAATAAGACAGAGAGGTGTTTTCTCCTGGTACCTCCCCTGTGTTAAGCCATAGCATCAGAGGCAGGAAAGAAAGAGAGAGAGAGAGAGAGAGAGAGAGAGAGAGAGAGAGAGAGAGAGAGAGAGAGAGAGAGAGAGAACAGTGATGATATAGCCATTCTGGTGGGCAATAGGCTCTAAGCAGATATGCAATGGTGTGAGTAGCAGTGCCATTCTGAGAAAGCTGCACACAGAAGGACTACTGTATCTTGGGGCTGAGCTGACGTGTGTGTGTGTGTGTGTAGGTTGTTAGTGTGCGTGTGTGATTTGTGCGCATGGTTTAATAATGAGTGTACTTGGCTCCTGCGGTCCCCCTGTAATTTGAGCAGATGTTTCATCGTCCTGTAGAGGAGGTGAATGGTGCTCCTGCTCTACTTCATCAGGCTGGAGTCCTTCTCTCTGCGGAGGGCTGGAGGTGCACGTAGAAGTCACAGCAGCATGGGACGCATGTAATCCTGCTGCACCTCGCTGCCTGCCCTCCACACGCGCACGCAGACACACGCGCACACCAATTTAGTGCCACTCTCAATTTCCTACATTTCCCCAAACAGTCACACTCATAATTTGATTAATTCTCAGGCTTTTAAACTCCTTTTCTCCCTGGGACACTATTAATTTCACAAGAACTCATTTACTGAGGATCATTCTCCTGAAATTACAACTTCAAATGCCTGTTCACTGGGCCCTTTCTCTCATTAGCCCTTTGAGTACCTAGAACAATACTCTATAAACCCAGGGCCTGGCTGACTATCTGGGAAGAGGACATAAAAACCTAATTGAGAGAACTAAATTACACTTCTTGACCCTCAAATCAGTTTTTGTATATATTTAAATGACCTACCAAGAGAAAAGGGCGTAGGACCACAGCATGTGCATTGTCCCACTCCTAGCTATCTAGTTTCAGATAAAGTAAAGACGTGTTATTGAGTCATCATGAAACACAGCAAGACCTAGCAGATAAACCTGTGCAGGATGTCTGATGTTCTGTACCTCCGGGCTTTTTTCCTTGTCTTGGACATTTGTCTTTGATAATGTCACTGCTTTTAAGCAATTTACTCCTGACATGAAAAATAACACTGATTACAGGAACATTCAGTCATATTGATTTTACACAGACATACCACATTGCGCTCCTTCAAATCCAATTATCCTGACGTTTTCAACTTTCGGCAGAAGACACACACACACACACACACACACACACACACACACACACACACAGCTTCATCTCCACCAGATCTGGGGCCTGCTGCTGTGCTCAGCCTCTCCTCATTAACCGTCTTTCTGTTCGAAAGTGTTTCATTTTTAGAGAAGATGAGCTTCACTGTTCCAAGTGGCTTGGCTTCAAGCTGCAGACAGAGAGACTGGGATCTGAGCAACAGGCTGCTAATGTAAAGATTTCTCCTCATTACACACCACTTTATTGCTTTTCTGCAACTCAGTTTGTACTTCTCTCAAAGCCATTCCCAACAAATAACGGGAGCTTTTGCATGAGGCAGCCAGCGGCGACCCAGAAATGAAAGGGCTTTTATTATAGTTTCTAATTCTCAACACATTATTTATTGCTAGATAAAAACTGTAATATCTTAGAGAGAATGTCTGAGAGAGGAAATAGTGTTATTTACATATACAATATTCTCTCTCTCTTTCTGTCTCTCTCCGTGTCTCTCTGTGCCTCTCTCTCCGTGCCTCTCTCTCCGTGTCTCTCCGTGCCTCCCTCTCCGTGCTTCTCCTCTCCGTGCCTCTCTCTCCGTGTCTCTCTCTCCCTCCCTCTCTCGCTCTCCCTCGCTCTGTTTCTCACTTGCTCTCTCTTTTTCATTATTCAAAATCCCTCTCTCTCAATATTCTCCCAATACCGCAACAAACATTCCGGATAACTTTCCGGATAATCAGCATGGAGCTTCCTGTGATGATCGAATATTCAACACAACAATGCTCCAGTACACTCCCAGACCACTCATATCGCTGCTGGTTGTCTTCATGTTATGCTCTGTGGCACTGGGAGAGCTGGTATACAGAGAGATAAATGCCTGGCCTTCAGGGTCCATGGATGGATCAGCTCTACAGGATGACTCTGGGCTGCGGCATACCACAACATCCCAGTGCTTCAGTGTCTCAACACCACAGCAATGCAGCATGCCACAGCAGTAGAAAGCACTGACTGCAACTACCTATGTGTACCACAGTACACTCGCCACATTGCATTTGTCCCACCCGTAACAAGTAACCATGACATCCCTCCACACAGTAATACAGCAGTAGTATATGACAGGGTCTCAGTGGCCAGGCAGCAGAGACAAGCTTTCAGAGATAGGCCTACTGCTTAGAACCCGCTCCAGAGCAGACTGGCTGTACTGAGAAGGGAATGGCTATATTCTCACTACCGCCTTAAAGTGTCGACTTCACAGCTCAGCAATAGGAGTCTGTGCAAACACCCAGTGTAAAGCTATAGGTGAATTAATGAGGATCTTTTAGCTGAGAACCTAACCTTAACCACACTGTTAAGCTTCTGCCTAACCCCAACCTTAAATGAAGGTTGTGGTTAGGCATAATTTTGTTTTCATATTTTTTTTTACGTTATAGACAATTTTTTGCGGCTGGTCCATCTAGCGGAAACTGCTCAGCTCTGCCTCCAGGACAAGATCCATCCCAATAAACGTCAACATTCATTTTTTCAATTTTTCTTTTTTTTCTCTTTCTTGCCACAGTAGCCCTATTTTAAGCAGCGGCTGGGCTGTTGTGTGAGAGAGAGCATCTGCAATCACCTTCCAGATGGCATTATGGACAAAAGGGCTTTTGGCCAGGTGCATTCACCATCTCACCATGACAACCAAAGAATCATGCATAGAGTGGGGATTTGTGGCTACACATTATTCAATGCAACACCATACTGTAAAGTGTGTGAACACAAGAACATGGGTACAAGCATGCACACAAGCGTACGCCGGTGCACGCACACACAGGCACACACACACACACACACACACACATTTACCTCTTAATGGATTACATAACACATACACAATGCTTCATCATACTGTAACTATACCAATACATGGACAGAGTATGTACAGATATGGGAGAACCCAACCAGCAGGTTTATACTGGGGGGATCCATTCTAAACTCATCTGAGTCGTTACCATTCACCACCTATAAAAGGTTATAAAGGAGCAAATAACAGATGTCACAAGTGGAGCAGCACGTTTACTTCGTTCCTGTGCCCCTGCGTCACAGTGGGGAGGCCACATGCAAGTCATTAAACACTGATCAAAAGCATCGTTTCTGAATTCTCTCTCTCTCTCTCTCTCTCTCTCTCTCTCGCCTCTGATGGCTTGACACAGGGGAGGTACCAGGAGAAAACACCTCTCTGTCTTATTGATGGTTCGACTTCAAAGTTCTCTCCTTTTATAAGGAGGGAGGTGGGAGGTGTTATTTGATAGAAGTTTGATGGTGCAAGAAATAAAACATTGGGATAAGCTGCCTTTGCAGCACACTTAGCTATAGTACATTTTTTAGTTTAGCGTTTTGGTCAAATACTGGTCGAATTTAGTCGATTTATACTGGTCGAATTTGTTTCATCCAGTACTTGTGCTTCCTAGACAAGGCAGGATTGTAACACTACTGACATTTCAAAATGCAATATGCACTGACCTTGCTAAGGCTATTACGTGGCATGAGGATGACCAGTATAACCCCCGGCAATTGAATTGATGTGTACTCTAAGCCCACATTTCCTGACACGGTGCCATGTGTGTCCACACACACAAGAATTGCCTGAAAATCAGCCTAATGAGGCATAACATGGAAGAAGCAATGACATGCATTCGGTATGGATTTGTCTTTGGCGAAGCAGCAAGCGGCAGATCCCTTTAGACTGTCCTTCCCTTCTCTCTCTGAGAGTGACAGGTGCTTATCCCGCAGCCCGGGCTGAGTCTGCTGTACGGTAATGAGGCCCTGTTTGCTTTGAGTTGTTGTTGAGCTGAGGGTTGCCGTGGCTCTCTGAAGCGCTAGACTGGCAAGGCTACTGTTCTGTAGCAGCATGATTTGAGAAAGAGCTACACAGCGACGGCTTTTCGACAGCCTTGACTGACTTGGCTCTTGTCTTCCGCCAGACAAAACCCTGAGCTAGTTATTGTAACGCAGTGTGAGCAGTGTGCTTCCGCGCGCATGCGTGGTGCTGGCCATGACACCAGGTTGATAGTATCTCAGGAGCTTTGTGCATCATGTGTTTCTATGGCCTTGCTGCTCTTAAGACACACTGGCCTCCATTACTGTTCTGAATGTCAAGGTCAAGACATTCATCTAGCAGTGATCCCTTGTGTTTATTATGTCCATTTATTTATATTCACTACTACAGTTATCTACTATTCACATCTCACTACTAGTTATTCATTCCTAACTACTACAGTCATCTACTATTCACATCTCACTACTAGTTATTCATTATTCACTACTACAGTTATCTACTATTCACATCTTACTACTACTAGTTATTACTTCCTAACTATGACAGTTATCTACTATTCACATCTCACTACTAGGTATTCATTATTCACTACTACAGTTATCTACTATTCACATCTCACTACTAGGTATTCATTATTCACTACTACAGTTGTCTACTATTCACATCTCACTACTAGTTATTCATTATTCACTACAACAGTTATCTACTATTCACATCTCACTACTAGTTATTCATTCCTAACTATGACAGTTATCTACTATTCACATCTCACTACTAGGTATTCATTATTCACTACTACAGTTACTATTCACATCTCACTACTAGTTATTCATTATTCACTACTACAGTTATCTACTATTCACATCTCACTACTAGTTATTCATTATTCACTACTACAGTTACTATTCACATCTCACTACTAGTTATTCATTATTCACTACTACAGTTATCTACTATTGACATCTCACTACTAGTTATTCATTACTAACTACTACAGTTATCTACTATTCACATCTCACTACTAGGTATTCATTATTCACTACTACAGTTGTCTATTTATTCATTACTAACTACTACAGTTATCTACTATTCACATCTCACTACTAGTTATTCATTCCTAACTATGACAGTTATCTACTATTCACATCTCACTACTAGTTATTCATTATTCACTACTACAGTTATCTACTATTCACATCTCACTACTAGTTATTCATTCCTAACTATGACAGTTATCTACTATTCACATCTCACTACTAGGTATTCATTATTCACTACTACAGTTGTCTACTATTCACATCTCACTACTAGTTATTCATTATTCACTACAACAGTTATCTACTATTCACATCTCACTACTAGTTATTCATTCCTAACTATGACAGTTATCTACTATTCACATCTCACTACTAGGTATTCATTATTCACTACTACAGTTACTATTCACATCTCACTACTAGTTATTCATTATTCACTACTACAGTTATCTACTATTCACATCTCACTACTAGTTATTCATTATTCACTACTACAGTTACTATTCACATCTCACTACTAGTTATTCATTATTCACTACTACAGTTATCTACTATTGACATCTCACTACTATTTATTCATTACTAACTACTACAGTTATCTACTATTCACATCTCACTACTAGGTATTCATTATTCACTACTACAGTTGTCTATTTATTCATTACTAACTACTACAGTTATCTACTATTCACATCTCACTACTAGTTATTCATTATTCACTACAACAGTTATCTACTATTCACATCTCACTACTAGTTATTCATTCCTAACTATGACAGTTATCTACTATTCACATCTCACTACTAGGTATTCATTATTCACTACTACAGTTACTATTCACATCTCACTACTAGTTATTCATTATTCACTACTACAGTTATCTACTATTCACATCTCACTACTAGGTATTCATTATTCACTACTACAGTTGTCTATTTATTCATTACTAACTACTACAGTTATCTACTATTCACATCTCACTACTAGTTATTCATTCCTAACTATGACAGTTATCTACTATTCACATCTCACTACTAGTTATTCATTATTCACTACTACAGTTATCTACTATTGACATCTCACTACTATTTATTCATTACTAACTACTACAGTTATCTACTATTCACATCTCACTACTAGGTATTCATTATTCACTACTACAGTTGTCTACTATTCACATCTCACTACTAGTTATTCATTATTCACTACAACAGTTATCTACTATTCACATCTCACTACTAGTTATTCATTCCTAACTATGACAGTTATCTACTATTCACATCTCACTACTAGGTATTCATTATTCACTACTACAGTTACTATTCACATCTCACTACTAGTTATTCATTATTCACTACTACAGTTATCTACTATTCACATCTCACTACTAGTTATTCATTATTCACTACTACAGTTACTATTCACATCTCACTACTAGTTATTCATTATTCACTACTACAGTTATCTACTATTGACATCTCACTACTATTTATTCATTACTAACTACTACAGTTATCTACTATTCACATCTCACTACTAGGTATTCATTATTCACTACTACAGTTGTCTATTTATTCATTACTAACTACTACAGTTATCTACTATTCACATCTCACTACAAGTTATTCATTATTCACTACAACAGTTATCTACTATTCACATCTCACTACTAGTTATTCATTCCTAACTATGACAGTTATCTACTATTCACATCTCACTACTAGGTATTCATTATTCACTACTACAGTTACTATTCACATCTCACTACTAGTTATTCATTATTCACTACTACAGTTATCTACTATTCACATCTCACTACTAGGTATTCATTATTCACTACTACAGTTGTCTATTTATTCATTACTAACTACTACAGTTATCTACTATTCACATCTCACTACTAGTTATTCATTCCTAACTATGACAGTTATCTACTATTCACATCTCACTACTAGTTATTCATTATTCACTACTACAGTTATCTACTATTCACATCTCACTACTAGTTATTCATTCCTAACTATGACAGTTATCTACTATTCACATCTCACTACTAGGTATTCATTATTCACTACTACAGTTACTATTCACATCTCACTACTAGTTATTCATTATTCACTACTACAGTTATCTACTATTCACATCTCACTACTAGTTATTCATTATTCACTACTACAGTTACTATTCACATCTCACTACTAGTTATTCATTATTCACTACTACAGTTATCTACTATTGACATCTCACTACTATTTATTCATTACTAACTACTACAGTTATCTACTATTCACATCTCACTACTAGGTATTCATGATTCACTACTACAGTTGTCTATTTATTCATTACTAACTACTACAGTTATCTACTATTCACATCTCACTACAAGTTATTCATTATTCACTACAACAGTTATCTACTATTCACATCTCACTACTAGTTATTCATTCCTAACTATGACAGTTATCTACTATTCACATCTCACTACTAGGTATTCATTATTCACTACTACAGTTACTATTCACATCTCACTACTAGTTATTCATTATTCACTACTACAGTTATCTACTATTCACATCTCACTACTAGGTATTCATTATTCACTACTACAGTTGTCTATTTATTCATTACTAACTACTACAGTTATCTACTATTCACATCTCACTACTAGTTATTCATTCCTAACTATGACAGTTATCTACTATTCACATCTCACTACTAGTTATTCATTATTCACTACTACAGTTATCTACTATTCACATCTCACTACTAGTTATTCATTCCTAACTATGACAGTTATCTACTATTCACATCTCACTACTAGGTATTCATTATTCACTACTACAGTTATTATTCACATCTCACTACTAGTTATTCATGATTCACTACTACAGTTATCTACTATTGACATCTCACTACTATTTATTCATTACTAACTACTACAGTTATCTACTATTCACATCTCACTACTAGGTATTCATTATTCACTACTACAGTTGTCTACTATTCAAATCTCACTACTAGTTATTCATTATTCACTACAACAGTTATCTACTATTCACATCTCACAACTAGTTATTCATTCCTAACTATGACAGTTATCTACTATTCACATCTCACTACTAGGTATTCATTATTCACTACTACAGTTACTATTCACATCTCACTACTAGTTATTCATTATTCACTACTACAGTTTTCTACTATTCACATCTCACTACTAGTTATTCATTATTCACTACTACAGTTATCTACTATTGACATCTCACTACTATTTATTCATTACTAACTACTACAGTTATCTACTATTCACATCTCACTACTAGGTATTCATTATTCACTACTACAGTTGTCTATTTATTCATTACTAACTACTACAGTTATCTACTATTCACATCTCACTACTAGGTATTCATTATTCACTACTACAGTTGTCTACTATTCACATCTCACTACTAGTTATTCATTATTCACTACAACAGTTATCTACTATTCACATCTCACTACTAGGTATTCATTATTCACTACTACAGTTACTATTCACATCTCACTACTAGTTATTCATTATTCACTACTACAGTTATCTACTATTCACATCTCACTACTAGGTATTCATTATTCACTACTACAGTTGTCTATTTATTCATTACTAACTACTACAGTTATCTACTATTCACATCTCACTACTAGTTATTCATTCCTAACTATGACAGTTATCTACTATTCACATCTCACTACTAGTTATTCATTATTCACTACTACAGTTATCTACTATTCACATCTCACTACTAGTTATTCATTCCTAACTATGACAGTTATCTACTATTCACATCTCACTACTAGGTATTCATTATTCACTACTACAGTTACTATTCACATCTCACTACTAGTTATTCATGATTCACTACTACAGTTATCTACTATTGACATCTCACTACTATTTATTCATTACTAACTACTACAGTTATCTACTATTCACATCTCACTACTAGGTATTCATTATTCACTACTACAGTTGTCTACTATTCAAATCTCACTACTAGTTATTCATTATTCACTACAACAGTTATCTACTATTCACATCTCACTACTAGTTATTCATTCCTAACTATTGCAGTTATCTACTATTCACATCTCACTACTAGGTATTCATTATTCACTACTACAGTTACTATTCACATCTCACTACTAGTTATTCATTATTCACTACTACAGTTTTCTACTATTCACATCTCACTACTAGTTATTCATTATTCACTACTACAGTTATCTACTATTGACATCTCACTACTATTTATTCATTACTAACTACTACAGTTATCTACTATTCACATCTCACTACTAGGTATTCATTATTCACTACTACAGTTGTCTATTTATTCATTACTAACTACTACAGTTATCTACTATTCACATCTCACTACTAGGTATTCATTATTCACTACTACAGTTGTCTACTATTCACATCTCACTACTAGTTATTCATTATTCACTACAACAGTTATCTACTATTCACATCTCACTAATAGTTATTCATTCCTAACTATGACAGTTATCTACTATTCACATCTCACTACTAGGTATTCATTATTCACTACTACAGTTACTATTCACATCTCACTACTAGTTATTCATTATTCACTACTACAGTTATCTACTATTCACATCTCACTACTAGGTATTCATTATTCACTACTACAGTTGTCTATTTATTCATTACTAACTACTACAGTTATCTACTATTCACATCTCACTACTAGTTATTCATTCCTAACTATGACAGTTATCTACTATTCACATCTCACTACTAGGTATTCATTATTCACTACTACAGTTACTATTCACATCTCACTACTAGTTATTCATGATTCACTACTACAGTTATCTACTATTGACATCTCACTACTATTTATTCATTACTAACTACTACAGTTATCTACTATTCACATCTCACTACTAGGTATTCATTATTCACTACTACAGTTGTCTACTATTCACATCTCACTACTAGTTATTCATTATTCACTACAACAGTTATCTACTATTCACATCTCACTACTAGTTATTCATTCCTAACTATGACAGTTATCTACTATTCACATCTCACTACTAGGTATTCATTATTCACTACTACAGTTACTATTCACATCTCACTACTAGTTATTCATTATTCACTACTACAGTTTTCTACTATTCACATCTCACTACTAGTTATTCATTATTCACTACTACAGTTACTATTCACATCTCACTACTAGTTATTCATTATTCACTACTACAGTTATCTACTATTGACATCTCACTACTATTTATTCATTACTAACTACTACAGTTATCTACTATTCACATCTCACTACTAGGTATTCATTATTCACTACTACAGTTGTCTATTTATTCATTACTAACTACTACAGTTATCTACTATTCACATCTCACTACTAGGTATTCATTATTCACTACTACAGTTATCTACTATTCACATCTCACTACTAGGTATTCATTATTCACTACTACAGTTGTCTATTTATTCATTACTAACTACTACAGTTATCTACTATTCACATCTCACTACTAGGTATTCATTATTCACTACTACAGTTGTCTACTATTCACATCTCACTACTAGTTATTCATTCCTAACTATGACAGTTATCTACTATTCACATCTCACTACTAGGTATTCATTATTCACTACTACAGTTACTATTCACATCTCACTACTAGTTATTCATTATTCACTACTACAGTTATCTACTATTCACATCTCACTACTAGTTATTCATTCCTAACTATGACAGTTATCTACTATTCACATCTCACTACTAGGTATTCATTATTCACTACTACAGTTACTATTCACATCTCACTACTAGTTATTCATTATTCACTACTACAGGTATCTACTATTCACATCTCACTACTAATTATTCATTATTCACTACTACAGTTATCTACTATTCACATCTCACTACTAGTTATTCATTATTCACTACTACAGTTACTATTCACATCTCACTACTAGTTATTCATTATTCACTACTACAGTTATCTACTATTCACATCTCACTACTATTTATTCATTACTAACTACTACAGTTATCTACTATTCACATCTCACTACTAGGTATTCATTATTCACTACTACAGTTGTCTACTATTCACATCTCACTACTAGTTATTCATTATTCACTACAACAGTTGTCTACTATTCACATCTCACTACTAGTTATTCATTCCTAACTATGACAGTTATCTACTATTCACATCTCACTACTAGGTATTCATTATTCACTACTACAGTTACTATTCACATCTCACTACTAGTTATTCATTATTCACTACTACAGTTTTCTACTATTCACATCTCACTACTAGTTATTCATTATTCACTACTACAGTTACTATTCACATCTCACTACTAGTTATTCATTATTCACTACTACAGTTATCTACTATTGACATCTCACTACTATTTATTCATTACTAACTACTACAGTTATCTACTATTCACATCTCACTACTAGGTATTCATTATTCACTACTACAGTTGTCTACTATTCAAATCTCACTACTAGTTATTCATTATTCACTACAACAGTTATCTACTATTCACATCTCACTACTAGTTATTCATTCCTAACTATTGCAGTTATCTACTATTCACATCTCACTACTAGGTATTCATTATTCACTACTACAGTTACTATTCACATCTCACTACTAGTTATTCATTATTCACTACTACAGTTTTCTACTATTCACATCTCACTACTAGTTATTCATTATTCACTACTACAGTTATCTACTATTGACATCTCACTACTATTTATTCATTACTAACTACTACAGTTATCTACTATTCACATCTCACTACTAGGTATTCATTATTCACTACTACAGTTGTCTATTTATTCATTACTAACTACTACAGTTATCTACTATTCACATCTCACTACTAGGTATTCATTATTCACTACTACAGTTGTCTACTATTCACATCTCACTACTAGTTATTCATTATTCACTACAACAGTTATCTACTATTCACATCTCACTAATAGTTATTCATTCCTAACTATGACAGTTATCTACTATTCACATCTCACTACTAGGTATTCATTATTCACTACTACAGTTACTATTCACATCTCACTACTAGTTATTCATTATTCACTACTACAGTTATCTACTATTCACATCTCACTACTAGGTATTCATTATTCACTACTACAGTTGTCTATTTATTCATTACTAACTACTACAGTTATCTACTATTCACATCTCACTACTAGTTATTCATTCCTAACTATGACAGTTATCTACTATTCACATCTCACTACTAGGTATTCATTATTCACTACTACAGTTACTATTCACATCTCACTACTAGTTATTCATGATTCACTACTACAGTTATCTACTATTGACATCTCACTACTATTTATTCATTACTAACTACTACAGTTATCTACTATTCACATCTCACTACTAGGTATTCATTATTCACTACTACAGTTGTCTACTATTCACATCTCACTACTAGTTATTCATTATTCACTACAACAGTTATCTACTATTCACATCTCACTACTAGTTATTCATTCCTAACTATGACAGTTATCTACTATTCACATCTCACTACTAGGTATTCATTATTCACTACTACAGTTACTATTCACATCTCACTACTAGTTATTCATTATTCACTACTACAGTTTTCTACTATTCACATCTCACTACTAGTTATTCATTATTCACTACTACAGTTATCTACTATTCACATCTCACTACTAGTTATTCATTCCTAACTATGACAGTTATCTACTATTCACATCTCACTACTAGGTATTCATTATTCACTACTACAGTTGTCTATTTATTCATTACTAACTACTACAGTTATCTACTATTCACATCTCACTACTAGGTATTCATTATTCACTACTACAGTTATCTACTATTCACATCTCACTACTAGGTATTCATTATTCACTACTACAGTTGTCTATTTATTCATTACTAACTACTACAGTTATCTACTATTCACATCTCACTACTAGGTATTCATTATTCACTACTACAGTTGTCTACTATTCACATCTCACTACTAGTTATTCATTCCTAACTATGACAGTTATCTACTATTCACATCTCACTACTAGGTATTCATTATTCACTACTACAGTTACTATTCACATCTCACTACTAGTTATTCATTATTCACTACTACAGTTATCTACTATTCACATCTCACTACTAGTTATTCATTCCTAACTATGACAGTTATCTACTATTCACATCTCACTACTAGGTATTCATTATTCACTACTACAGTTACTATTCACATCTCACTACTAGTTATTCATTATTCACTACTACAGGTATCTACTATTCACATCTCACTACTAATTATTCATTATTCACTACTACAGTTATCTACTATTCACATCTCACTACTAGTTATTCATTATTCACTACTACAGTTACTATTCACATCTCACTACTAGTTATTCATTATTCACTACTACAGTTATCTACTATTCACATCTCACTACTATTTATTCATTACTAACTACTACAGTTATCTACTATTCACATCTCACTACTAGGTATTCATTATTCACTACTACAGTTGTCTACTATTCACATCTCACTACTAGTTATTCATTATTCACTACAACAGTTATCTACTATTCACATCTCACTACTAGTTATTCATTATTCACTACCACAGTTATCTACAATTCACATCTCACTACTAGTTATTCACTACTACAGTTATCTACTATTCACAACTCACTAATAGTTATTGAAGTTATTCACTACTACAGGTATCTACTATTCACGACTACAGTTATCTACTATTTAAATCTCACTACTAGTTATTCACTATTCACTACTACAGTTATGACAAACAAGTGGTGAGAACATCTCAATTCTATAAATCTTCCAAAAGTTACAAAAAAATATGAAATTCTATATCTTTCATGGGATATGCCCATGATTTCAGTCAACAAAGAATCCTGTAATTGTTTAGTCAATAATGGCTTCCTATTTCTTGTGGAAGTAAGAAAAAACCTAGAGTAAACACAGCCAATTCATCATTGTGACAACCTTATTGTTCTGCCACTGGTGCAAAGGCTGCCATTTCAGATATAATAAATGCTTACTATACTTTTGCCTTAATCAATACCTCAGGCTAGTGCTAGTCGGTAACACCGTGGGCGCTGCACTGACCAAGGTGCGGTAGAAGATAGTTCATCTTAGACGGGGCCTGCTTTTTATCCTTAGATAGAAACAGCACAATATTAAAGTGGGATCGCAATGGCGTGAACTTTCTCTTAATTCTTAGAATGTAGGGCTCCATGGTAATGTAGAATGCGTGTGTGTGCGTGTGTTGGAACCTCTGATGAATTGGCACCGCTGGAATGTCAGTCTCTGCTTAGAGCTATTCCTACTGACAGAAATTAATACTATTGTCCAAAAGCAGTTTTTCATAGAGCTACATTTATTTTGATGGTCTGATCTACAGGTAGAATTAGGACTTGCTGTTAGCTGTGACATAGCTCGTAGATTGACAAAACACAGAGGCTGTGTATGGCTTATTTAGTACTTACTGCATGATCAACGCATCAAACATACACTACCGTTCAAAAGTTTGGGGCCACTTAGAAATGTCCTTGTTTTTAAAATTGTCCATTAATATAACATCAAATTGATCCGGAATACATTGTAGACATTGGTAATGTTGTAAATGACTATTGTAGCTGGAAACAGATGATTTTTTGTGTGGAATATCTACATAGTTGTACAGAGGCCCCATTATCAGCTACCATGACTCCTGTGTTTCAATGGCACGTTGTGTTTGCTAATCCAAGTTTATCCTTTTCAAAGGCTAATTGATCATTAGAATACCCTTTGCAATTATGTCAGCACAGCTGAAAACTGTTGTTCTGATTAAAGAAGCAATAAAACTGGCCTTCTTTAGACTAGTTTAGTATATGGAGCATCAGCATTTGTGAGTTTGATTACAGGCTCAAAATGGCCAGGCTGAAACTCCTCAGTCTATTCTTGTTCTGAGAAATGAAGGCTATTCAATGCAAGAAATTGCCAAGAAACTGAAGATCTGGTACAATGTTGTGTACTACTCCCCTCACAGAACAGCGCAAACTGGCTCTAACCAGAATAGAAAGAAGAGTGGGAGGCCCCGGTGCACAACTGAGCAAGAGGACAAGTACATTAGAGGGTCTAGTTTGAGAAACAGACACCTCCTCAACTCAAGTCCTCAACTGGCAGCTTCATTAAATAGTACCGGCAAAATACCAATCTCAAAGTCAACAGATGTGACTCCATGATGCTGGCTTTCTAGGCATTTCTGATCAATTTGATGTTATTTTAATGGACAAAAAATGTACTTTTCTTTCAAAAACAAGGACATTTTTAAGTGACCCCAAACTTTTGAACGGTAGTGTAATATTGAACAAGCCATTCTTGTATGGTACAGTAACAGTATTGCTGTTGCTGTAGAATGTGAGAGCTAAGAGCTATAAAGCATTCTAGAACTCCCCAGTGTTCTATAAGAACAGCCTGGAGTAGAAAGCAGTCAGCCCTGTTATCTCTTTTAATAACTCACGCTGAAAAAACACATAACATTGCTCTGAGGCCTGAGTCCATTTTTGATTAATGGTACGACACCAGGCTTGGCCTTTGTGTAACAGTTCATTCCCAGCCTTTCCACAGCCCTTTACAAGTCATTCTCAAGGTTAATGTTCCTTTCCTCTCAAAAATACTTTGTTAACATGCATTATGTGTTTGTGAGAGAAAGTGAAAGAGAGAAAGTGAGAGAAATAGAGAAAGAGTGAAAGAGAGTGAAAGAGAGGGTGGTATAGAGACCCTATAGAGTTTTTCCACAAGATGCCATTATTCATTAACAAAATGAGGTGACAAAACGGTCAACACTGTTTTCTAGTACAGACAGAAATGTTCTACAAATGTTCCCCATAGAGCTGCTCTCAAGTGCTGCCTGATGGTCATTTGGCAATGTTTTTCCCGTCATGTTGATGTATTTGACCTACATATTTCGCAATATAATTGAAGAGAGATTTTGCCTCAGACACTTCTGAATGAGGTTCCATTGTTGATCTATAGTAGTAGATTCACAGTTCCAGTTAAATATCCCATCATACAGTAGCAAAGATGGGTTATGTATTTTGTCTAACAACATTGGACATATTGACGGGCTGTCAGCTAACCCTCGAGCTAAAATCTAGGCATCGTTACTGAAACCGGTATAAGCATGACTTGTAAGTACTAAACTGATTTTTTGGGGTGAACACAAATAATAACAAGCAGCGATAAACTGGGGGGCAATCTGTGATTTAGATTGCAGTGTGGGCTAAGGCTTACTCCAATCTCCCACCCACGGCTCAAATTATGCTAGCAATTATAAGCACATTGTGTCTTCTGGTCAAAAATCTGCTAGGGCTACTGCTTTAACTGCATTCATATTAGCATAAACACCGGATATGCTAATCACTGTGCCCCATCAACACCAACACAGCAAACGCTTCAGCAAGTAATTTCAAGGCGTATAACACCAACACTTAAGACGCCATGTATTAATGTGATGCTCAGTGGGTAGCTGCCTAGCACAGTTAACTGCCACAATCTATCAATATCACACTGAAAATGGAGGGGAAATATCTCCCAGTTTGATGTAATGATTTCCTGATTTCAGAAAACGGCAATTCCTTGTTCCTGAGTCAGCAAGAATTACTTAATGTATTCCTCTCTCTCTCTCTCGCTCTCTTTCTCTCTCTACACCTCTCTCCCTCCCTTCCTCTCTCCCTCTCAGAGACAGAGTGACCTGGGACTGTGGTAAATCAGTTGCAGCAACATGTTAAAGGACTACAGAGGCTTAATGGGGGGCTGTAATGATTTCCTGGCACCTATCCAGCCAGGCAGAGACACTGAATGAAGCAGGTGAGGAGCTGAGGAGACAAGCACCAAAACATCTAGCGACAACAAGCGCAAAAGTGAGACTCTATGACCAGTAACACACTGTCATTACACACACATCCAATAAAGCTTATGGGGTACAGGGATGTCACACCAGCCAGGAAGAGACACTGAATTATGCTGGTGAGGTATTGTGGAGTGCTGAGGTGGGAACTTAGTGACCACTAATAAACAGTGGACGATGGTGATACACTGTCCTGAAGCATATCCAACAACCAAACTAACTGGTTGAGGCGCTGTGGAGACATGCACCACCACAACAAGTGCTGAAGCTGGACTCTATAGACAACTAATGTGGTCGGAGGGGGATGATACACTATCCTTACAGCAGATTGAACAGAGCTTACAAAATGGTCCGCTGAATATTCTTCTCGTTATCCAAAAGCACCAGAGGTAACGCATCTCCGAATGTCCTTCAACATTGCCATTACTGGATGAATGAACGCTTCCTGTTTTAGATCTTCTAAATGAGACCTCCAACTGCATGACTCAATCTCATCATTCCCTGTTCATACAGTACCAGAACACACTACAGCCAAGTACGTGGAGAAGATGCCCTGCTACCCTGAACATCCACTTCGGAGTCATATGTCTAATAGCAGAAACCTATACATCCTGAGAGAGGTCACTTCCTGTCCCTGTAAAAATAAATAAACTCAAACTGTAGTGGAAAGCAGTGCACTCATCATCCTGTTGATCCCTGAGTAATTAACATGGAGAGGAGAGAGAGGAACACAGCATCTAGTACTCTGACTTTTAATTTCACACACACACACACACACACACACACTTTAAGAAGGGATACGGGGGGGGGGGATTTTTAGTAAGTGGCTCTAGCCTCAGGTGAGTTCAGTTCACTGTAGCCTAGAACAACAACCGGTTATGACACAACGGATACCACTCTCGGCTCAGTAGTATCCGTTGTTATCCCCAGTAGTATCCGTAGTAACGCTTCAAGCTTTGAGAAATGGAAGATGGAATCTAGGTCATAGGGTAGGTATACTTATGATAATGTGTGTAATATAAACTGCCACGACCGGGAAAAGTGATTCAAATCACACAGGAAACGCATTAATATCGTTCTCAGGCTATTGCATGTGCAGGAGCAGAGAGAGGTTGCTGTCAAACCCATTCCTACCTTATTCACTATGCCTCAATGCGGCTTTCACCAGGAACATATGTCCCAATACATAATATATACCAGAGGATTAATATATAAAGCTTTTTGCTGCAGTGCTAGGTGGAGACAGTGAAACAATGACGTCTAATTATTCACTAGTCTGCCAGTGCCCGGATTGTCCTGAATGCCCCTCTACCCTTGAGCCACTACTCAAAGGCTGTGTCCAAATGGCACCATATTCCCTACATAGTGCACTGCTAATGGGAATAGGATGCCAATTGGGACAGAGCCCGTATCTGTCTATCTCTCAGCAGCTACACATCGCCGGCTTAGAGGTTTCCTGTGTTGCATTCAGATACATTGAACTGTTAGAATAAATATGACGTGACTGTGGATCTCATTTTCATCTGATGCAGAACAAGGGAAAAAAACGATTCATGTGTTTTTCACAACGTCATGATGAAGACAGTATAACACTTCAGCGAGTAATTCAACTAAAAATAAAGTCACCTCAAAAGTCAACGGAAGAAAATAATACAATTGATACCGTCACTGTGAAATAATTGCTTAAAGTAGCTCTAATTGTGATGGACTATAAAAGCTTGAGTTCTCTGCTCAAACTACTGCACTTAAGCAAAGTGTTCAATGTTCTGCACATTGTGTGAAGCTAACACATTATATGGCACTTAATGTATATGCATTCATTAGAATATATTAATTAGAGATCACTCTCTTCTACGCAAACACACATTGTTTACACTGGGCCAAGATGTGTCTTGAAAACACCTCCGGCAGCAAATCCCCCAGTTTGTTCCAGACTTTGTCAGCAACTTGGCGGATACAGAGATGTCACAGCGAACTGTAATTACATTTCTAATCCCCGAGCTGTGAAGATGAACACTAGTGCCGTCTAAATGAATATAGCTGAGGGGAGAACTCATCCACAAGAGTGCTGTTGCACAAACATCACGCCAATAAAAGGTCATTTGTTACCCAAACAGATGCACAGGAGAAATGGGCTGAAGGTTCTTCCTTTTTTTGTTGTTGTTTCACTACTCCTCTCGCGTTTCCCGAGGCGGAAGAAAATTACACACTTAAACAATATTAGAACTAACTAGAAGCAAAGGAAAACAAGAATAATGGTCCTTGTTAGAGATGCTGTGGATTCAGTGCATGTTGACATTTTCACTGATATTACTCCCAGTCATGGTGATGTAGCCTAGCTGCAGTACTGTAAAAGCCCACTTGGCAGATTACATAATACCCCCATCAGAAATGATGCACCAAATGCATACTGATGAAGAAATGATGCTTTGCTTCACTCCTGGAAAATATACTCAGATTCAGCATATACCAAACATCACTGAATATCTGCATTGGGAGGCACACAGCTGCATACTTTTGAATGGTTTTGTTGAATCCCACGACGATGGCACACACACACAAACACACAGCGCTCCCTCTTTATGGGGTCGAACCACATCCCAAACAATCAGAAAGTTATCTTTATTTCTCTGCGTTCCCATTTTTTTGTACATATTATATCTGCAATCTGTCACTTTTTAGTGGGAATGAGAGGCGTGAGGAGCGAGACGACAGCCAGAGGGCCTGGAGGGACATATCCGTCGTGTCGGAGATCTGTGTTTGTTTTGAGTCTGATGTCATAAGGGAATCAGCCCGGGAGTTTACATGGAACGCCTCTGAAGATACCGGAACACAAATAACATCACAGAGCTAGAGGAAAAACAATGAGTCCCATGTAGACAAATCACTCCGCAAAGTGTCTGGCTGTCACAATAAGACAGTTGGGATTGAATCAAAGACTCAAAACACGTCAGAAAGACAGGCTGAGATCATAAATCTCCTGATAATAACATACCATTGGTGTACTTGGTCATTTTTCTTACACCTAACTTGATTCAACATTCCATTTTTTTGACAGTTTTAGTTTACTTTTCAATACAGTATTTTGGCTTTTGTGTGATGGGGATTTGACATAAAGCACATCTGAGAATAAGGAATGATGAAATAACCTCGCTATCTTACAGATGTAACATGGAGTGAAGCCATTATGTGGATAATACATTCAGACTCCTACTGTAGCCAAGCCAATGCAGCTGGTCGGCAAATAGAGCCAATACTCCATTTAGGAAATTACATCCATCAAGATTGACCTAAATAGTTGGTGGGGCTTTGAGGACACAATATGGTGTCCAACAGAATCTTCCGTTTCAAAACCATTAAAAATCGTCTCTGCTGTCCTACTAGACACAGTGGAAATGGACATTCCTCACATTACATGCCAGTCACATTTTCTCAACTATTAACCACAACAATCAGATATCACCTACTGACTGCAGGCAATAACTAACCGAGAGAGCCATCATTGGTGACTAAAATGATTAGGCTGCAGCAGAGGTGCGACCAAGTCACTATTATTCGACTCACAAGGAAGTCTCAAGTCACAAGCAGAACAGGTCGAGTCTTGAGTCAAGTCCATGTTGTGCGTTCTAAGAGCAAGTCGAGTTGAGTCGAGTCAAAAGTCAAGTCTCAAGTAAATGGAGTGACTTGTACAACTACAAATCACTGTCTATTTATTGAGGCTACCAGATAGCATTTTCATTATTTTGTCTACAACACATTTACATTATGTAATAATTGATACATTTCAAGACAATTTTGACATACCAAAAGACCAGCCGGCCTATCCTATTGTTGCTTGGTGCCCCATTGCTGGTGAGCTTGCAAGTAAATGCATTTGTTTTGGAGCTGCATATTTATTTATGGCAATTCTCTCTCCCTACAATTTGACATTTGCATTGCAGCTAATCCTGTAGCTGTACAGAAAATCAGCAATCTGTTCGCTAGGCCCAGAGGTTCTCAAACTTTTTGACCCGTGACCCCGAAAAAGGTGTGGTTGAGACCCCCACGCATGCACATGCACGGGCTTCCTTGCCAGCCGTGTTCCCTCAAAGCGCTGGCTCCCTTTACCTGCTGCCTCCGCTCTCCTGACTGCCTCCACCTGTTCCCATGGGAGGCGATCCCTTCCAGCCAGGATCTCCTCACATGTGTAGCAACCCTTGCCGTCCAGAATGTCCTCCCATGTCCATCCCTCCTTATAGCGCTGCTCCTGCTGCTACTGCCTGTTACCACGCTGCTTGGTCCTTTGGTGGCGGGTGATTCTGTAACGGCCGTTGTTGGTGGAAGAAGGTGAGGACCAAGGTGCAGCGTTGTATGTGTCCATATTTATTAAAATGAACACGGAAATAACAAAAATAACAAAGAGAAACGACCGAAAACAGTTCTGGCTGGTGCAGACACACTACAGAAAACAGAAAATAATCACCCACGAAACACAATAGAAAACAGGCTCCCTAAATATGGTTCTCAATCAGGGACAACGATTGACAGCTGCCTCTGATTGAGAACCATACCAGGCCAAACACAGAAATAGCAAATCATAGAAAAACTAACATAGACAACCCACCCAACTCACGCCCTGACCATACTAAAACAAAGACATAACAAAAGAACTAAGGTCAGAACGTGACAGTACCCTGTCATTTCAGCCATAAACGGTGTTGCATTTTCAAAACGTAAGATACAGAAATAAAATGCGTTTTACACCTACATTTTGAGCTGAAAGTCATCTTAGCAGTCAATAAATATCAACTAGGGATTACATGTCACATTGTCACTTCTCTGGAGTCCAGAGCAAGCAGGATCATATGGCCTACCTGTATGCAGTGGGGGTTGCAGGACCAAATGGAAATCATGATCTGGCTGGAGACTTTCTCTTCCTCACAATTATTAACACATCATTCATTCGCCAGAATATGTTACACATTCATCCCATAAGTATTGATGGTAGCGTGATGTTACAGCTATTTTTAGACATATGGCCAGTAACACCACTGAGGTATATAATTATTATCCATTCAAACTATGCCTATCTAAAATATGAAAATGAGCAATGAAATCACCAGGGAGCCTAATAGTAATGTTCTGGCAAAGATGAGTCCATAGCAGATTGCTAAACTGTATTTTATATGGGTAATATGACTCTGTGCCACAAAATGAGTGACAAAACGTTACAAAAGCTGGCCAGATCATTTCAAATCAAAGTCGAGTCCCGAGTTCTGAAGCTCCAAGTGCAAGTCAAGTCTCAAGTTATTTTATTTTCTATCATGTCTCTAAATATCATTCAACAAACGCCTTTGGATATCAGGGTCAGCACAGCAGCGTTCAGAGCATGAAACAAAGAGGTAAACATTTCATCTATAAGAGGTGCCGGTACTCAAGCAGTAGGGAATATGAGTTGACGGTACTCCATACTGGCGAGCATCGGCTCAAATCAAGCACTACTAGTGATTGCCTTCCCCTGCTACTCCTCTGATCTCTTAACTCCAGGTTTCCGGAGGGGGATCTTGGAGAAAAAAAACTTGCTAGCTTCACTCCCAATCCATCAGCAGGGTGAAACAAAGGTAAAGTTGGCAGATGCAGCCGAGGCCCAACATTAATCTTGATGGCAAAGTGTAATTAGGAAGCGGCTGTATGAGCAGACATTATGCCATAAATAACTCTAAACCAGAGAGGAGCAGAGAGAGGAGAAAGGAGCTTGTCTCTTAATGACCCCAGAGTCACTGTGAACAGCCACATGTCAACAGGACACAAGATTCATCGGGTTGGCCGCGTAACGCAGTTTCTCTGGAACCCCCGCAAGGTTCGAGTTCGGCCCTCCCACCTTCCTAAAATAAAAATATAAAACTGCCCTGTGTAGCTTACCTGAACCCGCATGACATGAGCTGTCCTCGTGCTCTCTCCCAGCTTGGATAGAAAGTAGAGGTCGGCCTCCCGGGTGGCGCAGTGGTTAAGGGCGCTGTACTGCAGCGCCAGCTGTGCCATCAGAGACTCTGGGTTCGCACCCAGGCTCTGTCGTAACTGGCCGTGACCGGGAGGTCCGTGGGGCGACGCACAATTGGCCTCTTCTTCCGGGTTAGGGAGGGCTTGGCCGGTAGGGATGTCCTTGTCTCATCGTGCACCAGCGACTCCTGTGGCGGGCCGGGCGCAAGGTTGCCAGGTGCACGGTGTTTCCTCCGACACATTGGTGCGGCTGGCTTCCGGGTTGGATGCGCGCTGTGTTAAAAAGCAGTGTGTTGGGTTGTGTATCGGAGGACGCATGACTTTCAACCTGTCTCTCCCGAGCCCGCATGGGAGTTGTAGCGATGAGACAAGATAGTAGCTACAATTGGATACCACGAAATTGGGGAGAAAATGGGGTAAAAAAATAACAATTAAACACAAAAAAACAGAAGGTCAACCGATTAGGATTTTTCAACGCCGATATCGATACCGATTATTGGCGGACCAAAAAAAGTCGATACCGATTAATTTGTAATAATGACAATTACAACAATACTGAATGAACAATGAATCCTTTTATTTTAACTTAATATAATACATAAATAAAATCTATTTAGTCTCAAATAAATAATGAAACATGTTCAGTTTGGTTTAAATAATGCAAAAACACAGTGAGAAAGTAAAAGTGCAATATGTGCCATGTAAAAAAGCTAACGTCTAAGTTCCTTGCTCAGAACATGAGAACATATGAAAGCTGGTGGTTCAATATTCCCAGTTTTTCAATATTCCCAGTTAAGAAGTTTTAGGTTGTAGTTATAGGAATTATGACACGTTGACTATTTCTCTCTATACTATTTGTATTTCATATACCTTTGACTATTGGATGTTCTTATAGGCACTTTAGTATTGCCAGCCTAATCTCGGGAGTTGATAGGCTTGGAGTCATAAACAGCGCTGTGCTTCAAGCATTGCTAAGAGCTGCTCGCAAACATAGTAAAGTGCTGTTTGAATGAATGCTTACAAGCCTGCTGCTGCCTACCACCGCTCAGTCAGACTGCTCTATCAAATATCAAATCATAGACTTAATTATAATAAACACACAGAAATATTAACTTTTGGTCATTAATATGGTCAAATCCGGAAACTATAGTTTTGAAAAACAAAACGTTTATTCTTTCAGTGAAATACGGAACCATTCCGTATTTTGTCGAACCGGTAGCAACCCTAAGTCTAAATATTGATGTTACATTGCACAACCTTCAATGTTATGTCATAATTATGTAAAATTCTGGTAAATTAATTACGGTCTTTGTTAGGAAAAAACACAGTTCGCAAAGAGCCAGGCTGCCCAAACTGTTGCATATACCCTGACTCTGCTTGCACTGAACGCAAGAGAAGTGACACAATTTCCCTAGTTAATATTACCTGCTAACATGAACTTATTTTAACTAAATATGCAGGTTTAAAAAAAAATACTTATGATTGATTTTAAGAAAGGCATTGATGTTTATGGTTAGGTACATTTGTGCAACGAATGTGCTTTTTTCGCGAATGCGCTTTTGTTTAATCATCACCCGTTTAGCAAAGTTGAAGTATGCTGTGATTCGATGATAAATTAACAGGCACCACATTGATTATATGCAGGGCAGGACAAGCTAGTTCACCTAGTAATATCATCAACCATGTGTAGTTTTTTAGTGATTATGTGAAGAGTGATTGTTTTTTAAAAGATACGTTTATTGCTAGCTAGCAACTTACCTTGGCTCCCTTTGACGCTGCACTCGTGTAACAGGTGGTCACCCCGCCATGCAGTTTCCTCGTGGATTGCAATGTTACCGATTGTTATGAAAACTTGAAATCGGCCCTAATTAATCGGCAATGCCGATTAATCAGTCGTCCTCTAATACAAAGTTGTTGTGCATAAAACCAGTCTATAAATGCAAAATCATACAGTCAGCCCATCCTCAAAACACTAGATTGTTTCATTATGCAGTGTACTATCTATAGCTACTGTATATACTGTATTTAACTGCTGTTTATAAACCTTTTATAAAATGTAAATATCAAATAGCCCTGAGGCAAAAAGTTGTCGGCTTAAGGATAAATTCAGCCATTTATTTATTGTTGAACTCAGCGAGGTCTGTCTAGCGAATAGCCTCCACAAATTGGATACAAGGTAAATTGAATGAAATCCAACTTGAGAGACTCCCCTGGTTTCCTGAAGTCCTCTTTTTTTGTGTGCAAATGTTTTTACCACAGCCAGTAGGTCCAGGTTGCGGGCCAGACTGTTTTCTATACTGAGTAATGCCAACCCAGACAGTTTGCTGAGACATTGTCCATTATATGTCCATTGCGCAGCACACAATTAAATGTAGTCTTGAATGACGCATGCCAAGATACACCAGGGATAAGGGACTGTTGATATTACAACCACACCAAGCTGGTTCACCAGCATTTTTTGTTCAAGCCCTCAAGAACTGTTGCCTGCTAAACATGATAATCTGTTTGCATCTGACAATGTATTGGCTGTCCAGTAAGCAGACAACCTGTTGAGGCAATTAAGGAGAATGAGAGGCTCAATTAAAGATGTTGCGGAATTGCTGTATTTGAAGCACTCCTCCCTTCTGCCCAGTTTCCCTGATGTTGCTACGGCAATCAGCTTTTGAACACCTGAGAAAGCCCCACTCATTACACTGGCACCGTCGTAGCCTTGACCACGCCATTGATCACCGATATCCCCGAATACTTTCAATCAGTTAAATGTTTCATTTTCAAGGCCTGAGGCACTTTTTCAGTCACATTCCTGAATTCCCAAGAAACAAACACTTAGCATCCTAGTACATATGAAAATTACTTTTTGTGCCCCCCTTCCTTGCGGGGCTGTCCGGTATGCCAGTGGTTGACCTGTAGTTGTTACTATGTGTAATAAATAATGAATCCGTTTTGCCAGAAGGAAAACCAACCGTATTTGTTTGTGCTTCTGACTCAAACTGTAGTTATATAATCTGCAAACAACAAGAGTGATACAGTCTACCTCAGTCCACCTCAGTCTACCTCAGTCCTCCTCAGTCTACCTCAGTGGTAAGCAAAGTCACTAGGAGAAAAGTGATTAAGGATGAGCCATAACAAGTTCTCAATGTGACCAGGAGGGGTGCTGTGAGGGTTTCAGTAAATCCCCTCATCTGTAGAGCGAGAGCCGGCAGGCAGAGCATGTGTGTTTGTGCGTGTGTGTGTGTTTGTGTGTGTGTGTGTGTGTGTTTGACTGTTAAATCGCCCCGGGAAAGAGCATGAAGTGTGACAGAGTGCATTTTTCTGCTCAAAACAATTTGGAGGGAATCAAAAAGCCTTGGCAGGAGAAACAAACCCCCCACACACACCCACATCCCTCAAATCTCTCTCTCTCACACACACACACACACACACACACACACACACACACACACACACACACACACACACACACACACCAGTGCCCACCTCGCTCTGCTCGTATGTCACAGTTTCTCACAGTGTGGGAGGCAGCACTGTCAGTCTGTCGCTACGGCAGCAAACGGTTCCCTCTCCCTGTCGTCACACATACTTCCTCAGCTTTTACACGCACGCACGCACGCACGCACGCACGCACGCACGCACGCACACACACACACACACACACACACACACACACACACACACACACACACACACACACACACACACAGGTGGATGTATTTGGCCAGGCCCTGCGTATTACCCCAACAATCATGATGAATCACCTCCATGGGACAACAGAGGATATAAGATTCCAAACTTTACAGAATAATATCTGTCCCAGTTGTCCCTGTATACAGGCTGAGTAATCAGTCACTCACTGGCTGCATGGTCCCTCATCAGCACCGACCGGCCCTTTCCTTTCTCATCAGCCTGACCCAGCAGTGCTGCAGCTCAGCACATGCATCCCTCACCCAGACACATCTCCCTCCTCATAAAAAGATAGTGCAGCCTCTTCGTGTTTCAGAGAGGCCAGTAATTCACGACACAGGAAGAAAGGAGAGATTATACAGTGGGGCAAAAAAGTATTTAGTCAGCCACCAATTGTGCAAGTTCTCCCACTTAAAAAGATGAGAGAGGCCTGTAATTTTCATCACAGGTACACACAAAATGAGGAAAAAAAATCCAGAAAATCACATTGTAGGATTTTTTCATGAATTTATTTGCAAATTATGGTGGAAAATAAGTATTTGGTCAATAACAAAAGTTTATCTCAATGCTTTGTTATATAACCTTTGATGGCAATGACAGAGGTCAAACGTTTTCTGTAAGTCTTCACAAGGTTTTCACACACTGTTGCTGGTATTTTGGTCCATTCCTCCATGCAGATCTCCTCTAGAGCAGTGATGTTTTGGGGCTGTTGCTGGGCAACACAGACTTTCAACTCCCTCCAAAGATTTTCTATGGGGTTGAGATCTGGAGACTGGCTAGGCCACTCCAGGACCTTGAAATGCTTCTTACGAAGCCACTCCTTCGTTGCCTGGGCGGTGTGTTTGGGATCATTGTCATGCTGAAAGACCCAGCCAAATTTCATCTTCAATGCCCTTGATGGTGGAAGGAGGTTTTCACTCAAAATCTCACAATACATGGCCCCATTCATTCTTTCCTTTACACGGATCAGTCGTCCTGGTCCCTTTGCAGAAAAACAGCCCCAAAGCATGATGTTTCCACCCCCATGCTTCACAGTAGGTATGGTGTTCTTTGGATGCAACTCAGCATTCTTTGTCCTCCAAACACGACGAGTTGAGTTTTTACCAAAAAGTTATATTTTGGTTTCATCTGACCATATGACATTCTCCCAATCTTCTTCTGGACCATCCAAATGCTCTCTAGCAAACTTCAGACGGGCCTGGACATGTACTGGCTTAAGCAGGGGGACACGTCTGGCACTGCAGGATTTGAGTCCCTGGCAGCGTAGTGTGTTACTGATGGTAGGCTTTGTTACTTTGGTCCCAGCTCTCTGCAGGTCATTCACTAGGTACCCCCGTGTGGCTCTGGGATTTTTGCCCCCGTGTGGCTCTTGTGATCATTTTGACCCCACGGGGTGAGATCTTGCGTGGAGCCCCAGATCGAGGGAGATTATCAGTGGTCTTGTATGTCTTTCATTTCCTAATAATTGCTCCCACAGTTGATTTCTTCAAACCAAGCTGCTTACCTATTGCAGATTCAGTCTTCCCAGCCTGGTGCAGGTCTACAATTTTGTTTCTGGTGTCCTTTGACAGCTCTTTGGTCTCGGCCATAGTGGAGTTTGGAGTGTGACTGTTTGAAGTTGTGGACAGGTGTCTTTTATTCTTATAACAAGTTCAAACAGGTGCCATTAATACAGGTAACGAGTGGAGGACAGAGGAACCTCTTAAAGAAGAAGTTACAGGTCTGTGAGAGCCAGAAATCTTGCTTGTTTGTAGTTGACCAAATACTTATTTTCCACCATAATTTGCAAATAAATTCATAAAAAATCCTACAATGTGATTTTCTGGATTTTTTTAATTCTCATTTTGTCTCTCACAGTTGAAGTGTACCTATGATGAAAATGACAGGCCTCTCTCATATTTTTAAGTGGGAGAACTTGCACAATTGGTGGCTGACTAAATACTTTTTTGTCCCACTGTATATTGAAAACACAGGGAACCCATTTCTTAGCCTGGCTAAACCAGACTGAACGCTGCACTCTCCATTGAGGTGAATGGTGAGTTCAACATTCAGTCTAGTTTAACCAGGCTACACATGATTCCTCACAGTTTTCCTCCATTAGAGAATCAAAAACTGCACCATGGGCTTTTAATGAGATAGGATAATACAGTGGAATGACTCACAAATATCCTAATAAGCACCAAGGACTTTTCTTGTTAGGGAGACTGCTGGAGTTTTTCATCAGTGCAGTCAGTGAATTAGTAGGAGGAAGAAAGGAGGAAAAAAGAGGGAGGATGATGAAGGGAGTTCATTAAAAGGATAAAGAGGGAATAGAAAGGAATTTAAATCGATAACCTGAGACCACCTCTCAAATAAGCCTTGAGGAACCGGCACAATATTAAAAGATACTCATCAAGCTCATTCATATTTAAACCTAGGTAAAATATCCTACCCACCTATCCTCCACTGTGATCCAGTTTCAACATCATTTAAATCAGCTCTGGTGTCCTAATACACTGTTGACATTTATATTCCTCACATTACAAATCACTCAGTTTCTCAACGGTTCCCCACAACAATCAGATATCACATCCTTCACACAAAGAAAAGAACTGACTGCCGTTAATAACTAACAGAGATACCCATCATTGGTGACTGAAGTGATTAGGCTACAATGATTCACTGGTAAATCATCAGTAACTGTCCTGAAAGCTGTGGAAGATGCTAGTGGCTCTTTGGGGGGCAGTCTAACAAGTAGGGTTGTGGTTTAAATTCATGTTACTTGAAGGCTAAAATAAATAATTGGTTTATTGTGAGCATAGCTGTGCTGCGATTCATTCAACCACTCAGTCGGTGTGTCCGACCTGCTGGGTTGATTCTTAGGTGTGTCTGTTGGTTGCACCGAGAAGGACAATAGGCCTTTTCAGAACACGACTGGGTCAACTGTCTGCTTTCAAATGCAGGACACACCTATTTTTGTCCTTTCCACACATACTGTAGGATACAACGAAAAGGTTACAACTCAATAACACAGCAGGACACAACATCTCCCTTTCACTGACTACCACCCCACAATATGTGACATAATGACAGGGGGGGCATCCTTTTCAGAACCATATCGAACTTGACTCCATTTCATACAGTGACGAAAACAAAGGTTGATGTGATTGGAAGACACGGCTGACTGGCAATCTCAGCATGGATCAAGATATAATCAGAAATATTGATTTCTGAGAGGAATTTTTGTTGAGAGCTGGTGATTCCAACCAATTATGTTTTAAAATCACATTTTCAACTTGAACATTAGGTCTACAATCTCTTGTTTGAAACGTAAAAGCAAAAAGGAAAATTGTTTAAAAAAACTTGAAACTTTACTCATCTGTAAGTAAGCCTATCCAACAAGATAATAACTGGAGGAGAAAGCTAGATGGCAAGAACTTTTTTTAAAGGTACTAGCCATCAAGTGGAGTGGACAGTCACAGCCATGATCAACTACTCCCTTGGGAACCTCTTAATTGAAAAGTAGTTTTTGGATTGCCTTTAATAGATGCAATATAATGACCCTTCAGACTCACGAAAATCTCTTACAACCTCTGTCAGGCCACATTGTTAAACTGTCTGTCTGATTTAACTGTTAGTTATGTTTCACCGATGACAAGTATTACCTTGCGGGGTGGGTTTGAAACGCCCGTAAATCTACGGTACGACGCCGGTGCCGCGGAGGAGAAGAGAGCCATAAAACATAAGAAGCTTTGCTTTCTCCTTGAATAACAATCGCCAGAGTGGAGGAGTCAGTCAGTCAGTCAGAGCTGCCAGTTTAAACAGCCGTAACTCAGCCATCTCTGTGCTGAGGGACAGTTGAACAAGCAGGGGGACAATTCATGGCCCATCTATGTGATTACACTCATGGTATGTATACCTAGTGTGTAACCCAAATGGCACCCTATTCCCTATATGGTGCACTACTCTTGACCAGGGCCTATAGGGTATAGGGTGCCATTTGAGATGCAGCCCTAGTCTAGCGTATGGGAGCATTTGAGACTGATCACATGTTGACATGGATAGACATTCACTGTCCACACTTTCTCACTGATTTAGGTTAGTGCCACCAGGAGAATAAATAGGTGTGAGCTTTATAGGCTCGAATAAGTGTCTATATTTACATCTTACACTGAAAGAAGTTCATGACCATTAAAACAGATTGCACTGCTGTGTAGTGTCTGACAGTACAATGGCAGTGATTACATCGAGCCTATTTCCATTACTCTCAGAAGCATGAGAGAAAAACACAACAAGTGCTATTGGAGTGCTTTCAGCTTAATAGAGATGCCCACGTCACAACACTGAGGAGCGTCCAAAATGGTACCCAATTCCCTTCATAGTGCACTACTTCTGAGCAGAACCCTATGGGCCCTGACAAATGCCATTATGGAAGCACCCTTAATGATTACGTCTAGATCTCACCTCCCGAGAGCCGGTGGTGGTGAATAAGTTGTTTTATATCACTGTGCAGACAGGGCCAGGCAGTCACTCCATATGAAATGCCCTTTATTCTCAGAAGACACAAAACAGCCTCCCACCACATTCTACCACCTGTCAGCGGCACACAAGGCACATCTGACAAATCAGGTTTAAACGGACCAAGACTAAGGAGAGGATGGAGGTGAAAATGATGTAAAGCTTTATGATACATATCATCAATACACAATGTGGCAAATCCTTGGTCCTGCCAGAAAGCTTATTGGGGAGCTGAGTGGAATGTAGATAATAAGTATGTGAGGAACAACTCAACATCAACACCATCAACACCAAAACACCTATTTTTGGAAAGGGATCGGTAATCAAGCTCATTGCGATACTGGTGAAAATGATGATAGCAGCATTGATTATACAATACCTCACCAACAACAACAACAACTTCTATAATGATAGTTCTACTATATAAACACAGAAACACAATCAGCTCAGTTCTCTAAAATAGCACAGTAATTACAGAAAAACACTGTTAACGGTGAGGGGAGAAGATAACGAGGTGTCATAAAAACAGAAGGAAACTAAAATGAGGTCGTTAAGGAAGCGAATCATTATAAAATAATATACTGTACTGAGGAAGCTAGGAGTCAATACTTTGAAGCAACACTGACAGGTTTAATTACTACCGGTTTAATTACTAAATGTATTATGTGTTCCTTCTCTATGCTAATGGGGAAGCCTCTTCCACAGTTGATACGGGGAGAGTTTGATTCAAATTCATATTCAGACGAACGATAACAATACCGGAGATTCATATTCTTATTCATTGTCAAAATATCATGGTCACAATTGAATTCCTACCAACAAACCAACAACCTATTACCGCTCACACAATTGAAGTCTTTGCATGTCACACCAAATCGGGTCCCTTCAACAGAGGGTTTTTATGCCTTGTGACAACCACTACAAGTCTAATCACGAATGGCCTTTTCAACCTGTTTTGCCCCATCGCACACTGAAAATAGATTCAGTTTCCACAGACGATTTGTGAAATCTTCTTGCGTTTCTTGTTTTTATATAAACCTCATCTCCGTTCTAATATATTTAGTAGATCATTCATCCACGGCCACATTGTCACTCAGCTCTGCATCTGCATTACCATCATGCATCTCCTCCCTATGACACCGTGGCGGGTAGCCTAATTAGAATGACTGCCTTGCTCTTCCAACTGTCACTCTGTCACGAAATGGATACTGACAATAACAGTCAGTCACTAGGAAATCAACATTCTCTCAGTTGGATCCAGAGGTTAAAGGTGGTTCTCAACATTCTTGGGTTATTTGAAAGTACCAATCACACCCCCAACCAAAGTAGGCTACCCCCTCATTTGCAGTGGATCATTAGGCCTACAGTGGCAAGAAAATGTATGTGAACCCTTTCGAATTAGCTGGATTTCTGCATAAATTGGTCAAATATTATCTGATCTTCGTCCAAGTCTCAACAACAGACAAACATAGTGTGCTTAAACTAATGACACACAAATGATTGTATTTCTATTGTCTATATTGAAAACATAATTTAAACATTCACAGTGTAGGTGGGAAAAAGTATGTGAACCACTAGGCTAATGACTTCACCAAAAGCTAATTGGAGTCAGGAGTCATCTAACCTGGAGTCCAATCAATGAGACGAGATTGGAGAGGTTGGTTAGAGCTGCCTTGCCCTATAAACATTGCTCACAAAATTTGAGTTTGCTATTCACAAGAAGCATTGCCTGATGTGAACCATGCCTCGAACAAAAGATATCTCAGAAGACCTAAGATTAAGAATGGTTGACTTGCATAAAGCTGGAAAGGGTTACAAAAGTATCTCTAAAAGCCTTGATGTTCATCAGTCCACAGTAAGATAAATTGTCTATACATGGAGAAAGTTCAGCACTGTTGCTACTCTCCCTAGGATTGGCCATCCTACAAAGATGACTGCAAGTGCACAGCGCAGAATACTCAATGAGGTTAAGAAGAATCCTAGTCTGTCAGCTAAAAACTTACAGAAATCTCTGGAACATGCTAACATCTCTGTTGACAAGTCTACGATACATAAAACACTAAACAAGAATGGTGTTCATGGGAGGACACTACGAAACAAGCCACGGCTGTCCCAAAACAATTGTGCACATCTGAAGTTTGCAAAAGTCCACCTGGATGTTCCACAGCGCTACTGGCAAAATATTCTGTGGACAGTTTGTTTGGAAGGAACACATATAACACTATGTGTGGAGAAACAAAGACACAGCACACCAACATCAAAACCTCCTCCCAACTGTAAAGTATGGTGGAGGGAGCACCATGGTTTGGGGCTGCTTTGCTGCCTCAAGGCCTGGACAGCTTGCTATCATCCACGGGAAAATGTAAGTTTATCAGGACATTTTGTAGGAGAATGTTAGGGTGTCCTCCAATTGAAGCTCAACAGAAGTTGGGTGACGCAACAGGACAACGACCCAAAACACAGAAGTAAATCAACAACAGAATGGCTTCAATAGAAGAAAATATTAATTCTGGAGTGGCCCAGTCAGAGTCCTGACCTCAACCTGATTTGAGATGCTGTGGCATGACCTCTAGAGAGTAGTTCACACCAGACATCCCATGAATATTGCTGAACTTAAACAGTTTTGTAAAGAGGAATGGTACAAAATTCCTCCTGTCTGTTGTGCAGGTCTGATCCGCAACTACAGAAAATGTTTGGTTGAGGTTATTGCTGCCAAAGGAGGGTCAACCAGTTATTAAATCCAAGGGTTCACATACTTAATTCCACCCTGCACTGTGACTGTTTACGCGGTGTGTTCAATAAAAAGATGAAAACGTATAATTGTGTGTTATTAGTTTAAGCAGACTGTGTTTGTCTATTGTTGTATGGGGTGCGTACTGGCGACAGAGAAGTCAGGCGCAGGAGAGCAAAAACTGTGTTACAACGGCGCAGTTTAAATATAAAAATCACTGTAAACAAAACAATAAATACAATGGGTACAAAACCTATCGCACACCAGACCTACCGTGCATAAGCACTTTCAATAAAAATTCCGGACAAGGACATGGGGAGAACAGAGGGTTAAATACACAACATGTAATGATGGAATTGAAACCAGGTGTGTAGGAAGACAAGACAAAACAAATGGAAAATGAAAAGTGGATCAATGATGGCTAGAAGACCGGCGACGCCGACCACTGAACGCCGCCCGAACAAGGAGAGGCACCAACTTCGGGGGAGGTCGTGGCAATTGTTGTGACCTAGATGAAGATCAGATCAAATTTTACAACCAATTTATGCAGAAATCCAGGTATTTCCAAGGGGTTCACATACTTTTTCTTGCCACTCTATGCTCTTTAGTCTTCCCATTCCCAAGTACCAGGCTGTGGATAGGCCAGGTATCTGCAGGGGTATTAGTACCCCAGGTTGAGAACCACTAATCTAGAAGAAAGTCCCCAGAAATCCTGGTGAAAAAGTTTGAATAGCACTGATGTAGAGCTTCATAGGACATTATTTTCCATCTAGTATTTATTAGAATCCCCATTAGCTGCTGACAAGGCAGCAGCTATTCCTCCCGGGGTCCAAACAAGAGTAAAACAATACAATCGCCTACATCATAAATAAAACAGTACATCAAACTAGACATTGTGCATTATACATATGTACACTGCTCCATTACTACAAATTAACAGTATAAATTGTACAATCTCAGCTACTGTTGCCCTCCATCACTTCCAAATTGTTATTAGGCCTAGCTTGCATTACTCCTGTGTAGACTGCTAACACTCTGTCACTGCTCAGTGTGCCATCATATATCCGAATCTAGCATACTCATCATCCCACGTAAACATCCCATCACAAGTGACAGCTGGTGTGTGTGTGTGTGTGTGTATTGTGTGTGTGTGTGTGTGTGTGTGTGTGTGTGTGTGCGCGCGCGCACCTGGTATCTAGGGTAACAAAACACACCATCAGTACGTACACATGCTAGCTGTTGTTTGTTGTTGACCACTAAATGTACCGGTGAGCTGAGATCAGGACCCTTACCACAAAGCAGTAGCTTGTATTGAAATGTATGAACAATGTTACAGAACTGGTCAAAGGCAATAATGTGTCCGATGTGATGCATCACATAAAAGACTGATGGATCATGATGTCCATATACATGAAACTACAGTGCGTTTATAGTGTGAAATACATCATAATGTCAGTAATAATAGGCTAAACATCACCATGGTGACTAGGTTAATAACTAAAATGACAATCTGGTGAGCTTCGTTGGTAATTCGGCCCAACGGAAACATCCATCCCCAATGTCAATTATCTCAACCTGACTGCAGACAAAATGGCCCAATCAAACAGATACAAGCCCATGCTTCTTTTTCCTTTTATGGTTGGCTGGTGTGTGAAACTTCAGCTGCTTTGATTTTGAGTCAGGGGACAGCTTCCCAAATGCCACCCTATTCCCTATGTAGTGCACTACTTTTGACCAGCACTAGGGAATAGAGTGCAATTTGGGACGCAGGCTTTGAGTCAGAAACGGGGTGATTCTGATCTTAGGGATTGTTCACATTTTTCTGCTGCCTGTCACGGAGGATGAGCCTTTCCCTCAGAGCATATAACGCTGCCGCTCCCTTCCGTCTTTCAGAGGATTGGCTGGCTGCTCGGTGGCTCTGAATCACGGGAATCAGGAAGGAACTCATCAGTTTGCCTGTGTTGCTGCTCTGGGACCTACTGATCCCGACTACAGGGTTCTAGACCTTCTTCTTCTTCTTCTTTTTGATTTGCTTTGTTTGTATCAAATGCCTGTAGTATAGGAGCTCAATCTAGAGACTATGACACTATGGATTAAACTAAACCAAAAGTAATCGATAGGACTTACAAAAAAAACAAAGGACATCACCTTGTTCAGTAAAATGGCTGCCAAAAATACCAACACACCACTAATCTAAAGTTAACACATACTTATACTGAGGCTCCTATTTTCAGTGGATAAAAAAATAGAATGACAAGAGAGGACATTGGTCATCAAGTTGCACTGGTCCGAGGGACTTTGTTCAATCTACTCATTCTTTCTATGAGACAGACAACCTCGAAATGGAATGTGAGACATCTCAGCAGGGTGACTCAGTCTGTATCATGTAGAGGTCAGTGGAGAGAGGAGAGGACGGTAGGTGTCGTCCCACATAATGACCACCGCCTGATGTTTCTGTCCCTGTCAACCCGGGCCGGAGCTAGAGGGCGACAGGCTGGGTTAGCCTAATGGTGATGAACTGTCAAGGCTTCACAGAGACGGGGCCATGCAGTGCCGAAGGGCAATGTTACGCCATGCGGCAATGCAAATCGCGATCAGGCAAATGAGAAAGAGGCAATGACGAGATGCAATCATAAACCGACTCAGGCAGTTTTCACTGCACCCCCCAGCAGCAGAAATAGATTACAAGATGATAGGCATATTTGAAACAAGCCTCACGGCTAAACAGAGTGCAGCTAGGGCTACATAACATGAAGGGCTGGCAAAGAGCTGTAGGTGTTCAAGGAGATCATCAAGCCACACAAGCTAAAGAGGATTTCGTGCCATGGTACTCCAACCTCATGCTATCATATTCTGAATGTACACATTACTGGAAAGTGGTTTCAGTCAATCAGCATTCAGGAACCAAACTACCCTTGTTATAATAAGTCACACTTAGGAGACAGCACAGTGACTTCCACCACAATCTGAGCTCAGCTCCACGAGGGGGCTAAAGCGGGCTTAGCCCCCTCAGTTTTAGTTTTATGTCCCTATGTAAAAAAAAAGTTACAATTATTGAGTGACAGGTTGGTGCAAGATTTGTATCTCTGCTGCGCTGTGTCAGTGCTTAGGTATGACTCCTTTGGTTTTCATAAAAAAACAGGAAAAAAAACTTCTCGTCTATGGTAGGCTAAGTGAATAACGTGATACGCCTCCGCCTGTAATATTTGATTTAGATTTATAAGGGCGGGGTCAAGTTTACCGTTAAAGCTGCTTCACTCAACTCAGCCTCACACCCCACCACCACAGAGTTTAGTTAGCGTCTTAGCTAGCTGTAAAAAGCGTAAGTGTTATTAGCCTTAGCCTATTTAGCTAGCTGGAACCAGCTAATCTGCCACTGCCACGGTGGATAGCAGAAATTGGCTTAGTCAAAGTAGCCAATGGAGAAGGGGACACCTGGCTACTGTGTCAGTGGCTGTTAAAAGTTGTTACAGCATCGTGAAGTTCCAATCTGACAACGAATGCATGCGTTTGTACAACACAGAAGTAAGACCTGAGGCTACAGGGCTGCTAAGGGCAATGATGGGACCTGGCTTTAAGTTTACAGCCACCATGGTGCACAGAATCCTCAGTCTTCTCCATCCTCCAAACAAATGTATTCAGGCAAAAGCAACAGATCTTTACACTGGAGTCAAAGTGGTCCGCAGTGCATTGGAGTGCTGAGGTGTGACAAGCCGGGGTGTGACAGCGAGTTTGAAGCCATTTGTGAACAGTTCAGTGCCAGTGGCACTGACACACCACAAGTTCCAAGCGATTATGACAACGTTATGGAAATCTCTAGCATTATGTGATGGACAGTACAGTAGGCCAGCAGGACAAAGGAGTGTAAAAGACTTGGATGCTGTCATCGGTGAAATGTCAGTACGATTCAGCAAACGCAACAGCCAACTGGTGGAGACTCTGTTAACCCTTGTGAGCCATGACTTTCTAGATGGGAAAAAGGTGAAACCACTGCTGGATCTAAGAAAAACAGATTTGGTGGAAGCTGAGTTTAGTGTTGCGCTCCAGTTTTTGCTGAAATCGCCCGCTCCGGCTCCAATGAGGAGAAATGGGCCACACTTGATATCTTGCAACGATTCTCTGTGCATCTCTACGCTATGTCTTTTGGGGCATCCACAGCTACATGTGAGAACAAATTTACCACTTTGACAAACGTGTTCACTCAACTAATCCAACTGGCATTTCTTGGGAATATTTTGGGGAGAGTGGAATGAACAATTAATCAGGAAGTTCCACAGAGCATCAAGGAGGCTGCAACTCTTCTGAAAATGTAAGAAACAATCTAGCTGGTTGATTGTTATCAAAGTCTTGGTGGTACAGACAGTGGCGTACTTTCAGCAAAAACCTATGGTATGGAATGGCAAAATGACTTCCTTAGCCAGACTATAGGCCTTTAAGTTTGTAGGGCGCTGTCCATGGTGCTGATAGAGCGCAGCTGAGATTTTGCACCAACCTGCCACTTCTTGGTCAAAAGCACTCAATGTTCTCAACATTTTAACTTTTATGTTTATTGCGGTATAGCGTGATATAAGCAGAATTCAATATTATTCTAATGCAAGAACCCAAATGACGCCCCTGGGTATAGCTACATATCAGTATGTTTCATCATAGAAATAGACACATTCTATTATGGCTTCCTTGGTAGCCTATTCATTTTGGTGGTTGTAAACTGTACGTATTGGAAATTTATGGTAGCCTGGCATTGCTTAATTGATTATGTGGATTGATTTTGATCCACAGAAGTGTATTGTACCATATCACAACGTGTTGCTGAACTCATGAGCGCCATGACTTTCCATGTTTGAACCGGGCCTACAGGCCTATTTGTTTGGCAAGATAGCGGTGCATGGCTGCATCTCACCGAAGTAGGCTGTAGGCTGTGTTTTGTTTTTTTTTGGTTATTTGATTTTTGTTTACTCTGCTAGTTTACTGTTAAAGTAACTAGCCTAAATATATATTTTGTCATGCCTTTATTGATTTGATATTTTGTTTACTAGGCATACTTGGTATCGCTGTTTCGTTCTGTTCACATTCATTTGTTCACATTGTCTGTATTCTAAGCCAAACTACTATTCAATATTTTTGTTTGCCTGCATTAATAACTAGGTTACTACTTTCAGCATTTAGTTTGCATTATTTTAGTAAGACGGCTGTGTGTACAGCTGCATTCACATAGGCTGTTTGTAATAGGTGAATTACCCTATCTATCTTGTAGCCTATATTCATTACCAAAACGGCATCGCTTTAGTGTGTAGAGCATTGTCCTTTGTGCTGATAGAGAGCACACCAACCTGCCACTTCAAAAGCACTCAGAGGTCATGGAGTCTCTGCATTTGAACTTTATGTTTATTGTGGTATGGCGTGATATAAGCAGAATTTAATATCATTCAAATGTAATTACGCCCCAAAATTGTGCCCCATCGCCGATTTCAACTGCCCCCTTAGTCACTTTATCCTGGTGCCGGGCCTGCAACAATCACAACAAAGTTTGACATATTATCATATTTGAAGGACATTGGCCTGGATGCAAAATAACTTGGGTACAATTTAAACCAGGAACTAAATGTACTCTTACACAGAGGTGACTCTCGATTGCTTGCCTAAAGTATAATGTATGCATACACATCTTTCACCCAAGGAAATGTATAAAAACATTAAAAACATTTGTTTTGCATTTAATGGTTAGAATTAGGATAACATTAGGCTATATTAAACAAAAACTATATATGGTTGTATGTTCTACCCGAAAGGCCTAATTTTCTGCACCCAACTGGTGCCCCACACCCATCTAAATCAGTCCTTCAGAGGGGAAGAATTTAAATCAGCAGTGTAACTGGGCTTCAAGGTCCAGATTTAAATTTGCCTAGTATAAAGTTGATGAAAAGATGCATGATGAGAGCACACGCCCATGCATGGGCCTAACTGATGATGCGATTATGATGATTGATGAGCCTTCCTAACTAACACTGTTGCTCAAGTCATGACTGCACATGTTGTTGTCAAATTACTTTTCCCACCAACTCACAATTACTTTACATGAACTTAAAAATGATCAACTTTGTAGCACCAGTTAGTTACTGTAGGCTACACCAGTTTGAAATGCGACGAAATTAGTGGCAAAGTCAACATAACTTGACCTTAGACGTACCTGTTCGCCGGCCTCGTGCGACTTCATCAGGTGTTTCTCCCGGTATAAAGACCACAGTCCGACGTTTGGCAGAAATATCAAAGCCACCATGAATACGAAGGCCATTTGCAACACTCGCTTCTGTCTCCTCTTCATCGTGGACACCCAAGTAAGAAGATATAATCCCAATATCTAAAAACTACGGAGTCCGTTCTTCTTGGCTCGTGCCACTCGGGTTGAAATATTATTTGTTGGTCGGTGGCAAACCACCTCCTGAAGCTGTTGACAAACGTTCACCTAAAACAAACAATAAAATGTATCAGCATGTAGACCTCTTACTGACATTTAGCCTAATTGCAAATGCAGAGGACTGAGAAGCCACCATTCCACTAATTTAAACATTTTGTTGCACATAAAAAACACTACCAGTCTAACAGTAGGCTATGCTCTCATAGTTAACATTCATTAAACTACACGTGTCACTAAATTCAAACCAGAGATGAAGAAGATAGTGACACCTTTCAGTTTCAAATAAATAAAAGCTGACCCTACTACTTACAGCGCAAATGGTTAAACAGACAGCACTAAACACATCACAATGACTTACTGTCGGTGCGTATTTGCATGTTGCCCCATTTACCGTGATTGTTTAGGACCTTTTCGGCCGCATTTCTGTTATAAATCAAGACAAAAAATAGAAGCGTTGAACAGCTTTATCTCCCACGATGCGCACGTGAGGGAATTTCGAGTCCGTCTCGCGCTCTTCCTGAATCAGAAAATCCCTCACGAGCTGCATTTCTCCCACATCTAGGTAGAAATTATGTTCTCCCCCTCCTTTCGCAATGTCGCTCCTCAATACCAGGTTTTTAGATATTGCGGTTAAGAACCACGTGCACTGCGCATTAATGTGGGAACATTCCTACGGCTTGGCGATCCCTTCAAAGGCAAGAGCGAGGTGTGGGATAGGGACAAGGAGCGCCAACGCGACCACATAGCAGTGAATCCGACAGCACTTTGGCACGAAACAGCGGACGAGAGAACAAAGCGCAGTGATGCATTGGACGGCTGCCTGATGCACTTTGAATAGATAGCCTAACAATTTTGCAGTCTGGCATTCAAATGAAAGTGTTAATGAAATTCAGAATCTAATCATGTGCACTGCACTGATACTGAATATTGATAGAAAGGCAGAAATGTCATCACCTGTCACTATAGGAGTAATCAATTGCAGATGATGAACATGTTATTTTATATTGAGGTAGACATACACTACCAGTCAAAAGTTTTAGAACACCTACTCATTCAAGGATTTTTCTTAATTTGTACTATTTTCTGCATTGTAGAATAATAGTGAAGACATCAAAACGATGAAATAACACATATGGAATCATGTAGTAACCAAAATAAGTGTTAATTAAATGATTATTTAAAGTAGCCACCCTTTGCCTTGATGACAGCTTTGCACACTCTTGGCAGTCTCTCAACCAGCTTCACCTGGAATTTTTTTCCAACAGTCTTGAAGGAGTTCCCACATATGCTGATCACTTGTTGAATGCTTTTCCTTCACTCTGTGGTCTGACTCATCCCAAACAATTTCAATTTGGTTGAGGTTGGGGGATTGTGGAGGCCATGTCATCTGATACAGCACTCCATCATTGTCCTTCTTGGTAAAATAACCCTTACACAGCCTGGAGGTGTGTTGGGTCATTGTCCTGTTGAAAAACAAATGATAATCCCACTAAGCCCAAACCAGATGGGATAGCGTATCGCTGCAGAATGCTGTGGTAGCCATGCTAATTAAGTGTGCCTTGAATTTTAAATAAATTACAGACAGTGTCACCAGCAAAGCACCCCCACGGCATAACACCTCATCATTAAGAAGGAAAGAAATTCCACAAATGAACTTTTACTAAGGCACCCCTGTTGACTGAAATGCATTCCAGGTGATGACCTCATGAAGCTGGTTGAGAGAATGCCAAGAGTGTGCAAAGCTGTCATCAAGGCAAAGGGTGGCTATTTGAAGAATCTCAATATAAATATATTTTGATTTGTGGTTTGGTTACTATATGATTCCATATGTGTTATTTCATAGTTTTGATGTCTTCACCATTATTCCACAATGTAGAAAATAGACCAAATAAAGAAAAACCCTTGAATGAGTTGGTGTTCTAAAACCTTTGACTGGTAGTGTAGATTTAAATATAGTACTTATTTTGTCCAAATGTGACATTATTTAGCACCTTTTTTTCATAAGATCTGGATAGTGAACTTATCAGCTCAATTTGACCTGTAGTTTCCTGGGGACAGCTGAAATGGACAGCTGATACTCAACTCTAGAGTACTAGCTAGCTGAAGTAGCTACCTTTTGGGACAAATCATATGCTCCTAGACTGTGTTGGCATGTACAGTACTTCTACCATACTTTAAATCAACTTGTTGTGGCGGGGTCACCGCTTTGTTATTGTTTGAATCCCATATTTCCCCTTTAATGATCCATTTATGTCACTTACACAGGTCCATGGATGAGCCAACTCTGTGTCTATTAGTAAATATGAAATTATTGGCAGTATTGCCAGAAACCCTGGCCCAGATGTCCATGAAAAATGTTTTTTTCACTTTCAGTTTTTTATAAGACTCAAAAATGCAGCATTTTAAAGCAATGCTAATATTGTTGCTGTGTGCTGCTTACTTTGAGAGTGAGAATTTATGTTTCCCATCCGTGAATTCAGGATATATTCACAACTCCTTTATAACCTTCAGAAACTTGAACCAAACACAGCTCAGATGAAATCAGCCTCAAAATAATAGAATCACTTCATGTTTTCCATGAAATGTTGTTTATGTGCAAGGAGTTGCTTTACAGGAGAGAGGAGATTCTCAGAACTTGCTGAAATATTTATTTACTATTGAATCCTGCTTCATACGTGAAAGCATGCTAAAGGAGAGGGAGTAAAGATTGTATTGGAATACATGGAGAACAAAGTATTCACCACACTGTGTATATGTGCGCGTGTGCGTCAATATTGAGGTTGTAGCCAATTGAACACAGACCACAACCTCAATAATGCATGGATGCAATGGTACAGCACAGTTATAATTCCCCTGTAGCAGTGCACCGAGGCACGGAGGTCTAGCAGATTATGTTTTCAGTCTCCATGGCTACCAATAGAGGGGGGTGTGGTTGAGACCATTGGCTGTTAGTACAGACGGAACATCTGCAAGTAATGCACCGAGTTGGTGAGGTCATGTTGGCAAGTGTTTGCATACCCACCCATACACAAGTGTATGAATGATGTGTGTATGAAGCAGGTGGCTCTGTGCACCATAGCACTGTGCCAGTTGAAACATGGCATTTGACCTTCTTCCTCAGCTTTATCATGATCTTCACTGAATGCTATCAAAGTCTGTACCCATTATCGATGCCAGTTTATCTGAAGTAAACCTTTAACTGTGATTCATTAGGCATGGCATTGCCTAATGAAGCATGGCACTCGTTAGGCTTGATAATGCAGTAGAACCAACCGGATTGTATTAGGAAAGCTGAGGAAATACACGGAGGACAGATCTGAGCGCTATAGCGACAGCAGAGCGCGCGTAACAAGCACTCCGGATGTGTAGCTAACCTCTATACAGCCATGGTTGTTAGGCTCTATTGACTTAAGCCCTGAAGTTCTGCTAGTGCTGGGACTTTGGGATTACAATTCTTACTAACAAGATTGTATCAAGGAAGAAGGAGAAAAATATGTTGCTTCCAGTCAGTGTCAGAAGGCCTATACTGTGCCCCCACCACTTTTCCCCATCTTCTTTCCATTTTAGTTTGTGAAAGCTGCAGAGAGAGAGGGAGAGGATCCATCCAACAATCAATTGGTCAGATGAGGAGATTTTCCATGTTAACTCACATTGTTCAGTTTTAGAATGATCAAAAAAAAATGATACAAAATGCCATGACATTTTAACAATGAAAGATACATGGCAAATTCGTTGCAGCTTCTTATGAGGTATAATTAACTAGACATTCTGCTTATGTCACAGTGTCAAATCAAGTATAGGATCAATTCTTTCAGAATGCACAGAGAGGGAGACAATGAGGAATACAGTTTTTTCTCATTCCTCTCTTCTCTCTCTTCCTCTTCCTTTGTCGCTCTCTGTCTCACTCTTCCTCTCTCTCTCTCTCTCCCAAAGAAACAAGGTTTTCCATTATAAGTGAGTGGTTCGGTATGTTTTCAAAGCAGAAAAACACTGCAGCTAGAACATATTTGGTTCAAGCCCTTGGACAGCACTCATGACCAGCGCTCCAGCAGCCTACAGTCTGGCGTCTGGAGTTCCAGGACCTTGGACAGCACTCACTACCACAGCTCCAGCAGTCTGGCGTTGAGTTCCAAGTCCATGGACAGCAACCTTCACCCACGTGACATGGGCTGCTGTGCTTTCATAACCACAAGGAAAACAATCAACTTGACCTCAATACAACTAGCACTTAGCGGTAAAGTGTGCTTATACAGATGTAGAATCTTAATTTGATCACTCTTTTTGTTACTGGGAATTTTCCTGCTCAGCAGGAAATGCAAACTTGTCGTGTATTTGAGTTTTAAAAAGGCTTCTAAAGTTTGTCACTTTGAAATGTCAGACTTGATTTTCCCTAATGAAAAATGGATCAACCCCTACAAAAATGTCCATTAATTATAATCCACATAATAATTCACATTTCCTGTTGCTGCAGGATTATTTTCCTGCTGTAGCAAACGGACTCAAATTAAGATCCTACGTCTGTAACTAGGGCACTGAGTTTCTTCTTGGTCAGTTGACATGGTCAAGGAAAAACTCCAGGCCTTACTTTTAATGCCTGTTATGAGGGCAACACCACACTTAGAACACATCTTATGATAGCAACACTAAGCAACTGTCCAATACCACAGCAAGTGCAATACCACTGTGTCACAATCCCCTTTCTATTCACTATAGTGATTTTCGACAGAGAACCCAGGCTAGATATCCCATTATCACCATGATGGTTTTCATTAGACAGTTAAGATCAGGGGACATAGGTGAAGCATGTAATAGCCAAGGAAAAGACTCCCCAGGTGACTTTTAGCGTCAGACCCTTGGCTCAGCAGCACAGAGGTAGTGAGATATGGCACTGTAGTTAGTTCACATAAAGCCCCACTCATTACTAGTGTTGGTAGCGTTATCCATCTTCCCAATTGATTGGCTGATGTAGTACTGTATCTCTATGGCATAGACACGTCAGATGAAGACATATGGAAAGATTACTACTGTACTATAAACCTCGTATTTTATATGACCAAAAGACAACACTTTGTGTGTCTGAAATGGTACCCTTTCCCTACATATTGCACTACTTTTGACTTTGGCCCGGCATATGGTTCTGGTCCAAAGTAGTGCACTATGTAGGGAATAGGGGGACATGTCAGACCTAGACACTGTTTTTAATGCTTGTATTATGTAATAGAATACTATTGACTGTATGTATCTAGTGATTACATTTCTGGAATATCATTAAATAATGCTTATCTGCCTAAATAGCTTCTCTTGTGAGTAAACATAATTATAGTTAACAGGGTAAACACACTGTTCTAATCTGATCTGATTACTTTGAACCATAGATTTGGTTTGGAGCTGATGTATTGTACATTTGGAAATTCCAGAGGATCTTCAAATGAGAGCGCCATCTGTCTAAAAGAATTGAAAACAAACACCCTTGTTCTCCTCACTCACTGCTCAGACACACACACACACACACACACACACACACAGACACATGTATATATTTATATACACCCTTGCACACGCATACTCACACACTCACAACCAGGGAACTTTGAGAAAAAAAAATTCTTGCGATGGCACTTTTTCATTGTAATTACTACGATGTAGCATATCCATCAAACCAACTGACTACAGCATATTGTGTGGGGCTAGAGTAAGCCATCTAAATCTAAAGGCAATTTAATGGAACAAATTAAACATTTGAGATCATTCAGAGAAATAAAGTGACTTCATATCCTTTCCAAGGTGAAAAGTGTATGATATCTGCTTGATTGCTTTATAGCGTCACTCTGATATACCGCAGAGAGAAAAAAAGCTATTACCATTGCTGATTTTAAAACACGAGCGAAGACTGACAGGAGGAAGAAAAATGTGTTTTGATCTATTGAAAGCTCTCGGTAATGTGGCGACCAAAATGGTCTTTGATGTGAATGTTAATGGCTTTCCACTGGTTAACTCTGCAAAGGGTACAGTTATCTCTCTCTCACACAAGATACATTTGTCAACCTTTGATCCCGGAGATATTTGTAACATGAAACAGTGGCCGCGTCTGAAACGGCACCCTGTTCCTTATAAAGGGCATTGCTTTTGACCATAGGCCCTACACAATTTCTTATAAAGCGCACATTTGACTTTTTCATGTCACTTTTGAACAGGTCCAATCTGCACAATATAGGGAATAGGGTGCCATTTCAGACCCAGCCTATATCGGCGTCAATGATCAATTGACCTTGCACCTGTTTTAGTTAGGATAGCAGGGCAGAGTTGTCTCATTAGGGTGAATATACAGTACCAGTCAAACGCTTGGACACACCTACTCATTCAAGAGTTTTTCTTTATTTTCACTATTTTCCACATTTTTGAATAATAGTGAAGACATCAAAACTATAAAATAACACATTTGGATTCAGCCAATTGCATCATAGTGCTTGATGTTTTTGCGACTGCACTTGAAGAAACTTTCAAAGTTCTTGAAATGTTCCATATTGACTGACCTTCATGTCTTCAAGTAATGATGGACTGTCTTTTCTCTTTGCTTATTTGAGCTATTCTTGTCATAATATGGGCTTGGTCTTTTACCAAATAGGGCTATCTTCTGTATACCAACCATACCTTGTCACAACACAACTGGTTGGCTCAAATGCATTAAGAAGGAAAGAAATTCCACAAATTAGCTTTTAACAAGGCACACCTGTTAATTTCAATGCATTCCAGGTGACCTCATGAAGCTGGTTGAGAGAATACCAAGAGTGTACAAAACTGTCATCAAGGCAAAGGGTGGCTACTTTGATTTGTTTAACATTATTTTGGTTACTCCATGATTCCATATGTGTTATTTCATAGTTCTGATTTCTTCACTATTATTCTACAATGTAGAAAATAGTACAAATAAAGAAAAACCCTTGACTTGAGATGGTGTGCGTGTAACCCTTTCATGCAGTCAAGGGGTGGACGGTTATTCATATTTTTCATAATTTCATAATTAATAAAGATTATATCCAAAAACCTGACGAAAATCCGTTGTTTCTATGTCAAACAGTTTTGTTATATTTGAGTCACCTGTGATGTATATCAAGTGCAATATTGTGATGCCAACTCCAAATGTAATACATTTCAACTCAACAACTGGTACAGGTGTCTTCGTTTTTTAAGCCCATAACCAATGTGTGTGAGGTGTATAATTTTGTTTCAAAGTAGATTTGTTTAAGACTACCAATAATCACTCTGTGTGATCCTGATCTAGCCCATTGCAGTAAAAGGTTTTAATAAACCAAGCAATGTTGATCTATCTATCACCCAGTCAAAGCTGAAGCAATCAATGTCAGGCCTCATCAAAATGTTGATGCATCAGCTCTACACTCTTAGAAAAATAGTGCTATCTGGAACCTATAAAAGGGTTATTCGGCTGTCCCCATAGGAGAACCCTTTGGAGAACCCGTTTTGGTTTCAGGTGGAACCCTTTCCACAGAGGGTTCTACATGGAAACCAAAAGTGTTCTACCTGGAACCAAAAATGTTCTACCTGGAACCAAAAAGGGATCTCCTATGGGGACAGCCGAATAATCCTTTTGAAAAGCTGTTATGACTCCTATAAAAAGCTTAATTTTAAGTATGAAAATCCAGACCTTTTGCATGTGGACTTATTACCCATCCACGTACAATAGTCATATCATGCTAGATTCATTCTGCCCTTGTATAGCCTACAGTGAAAGAGCGATGACTCATAACACCACTAATATCACTTTGTTTTAGGAATAAAAGACCAAAATAGGTCGTCTAGAACATACACGTACGGAACGTTCTCAATTCTTCTGAGATTCCTTCTATGATTCCAACATGTGCATGAATCTAACTGTGAGGTACTAAGGAGAAGGAGATGAATTTGCAGAGTTGTGTATTTCATTATCCTCTTCCTGAGACTTGGGCCTACCTATTGTAAGTTGTTGCCATGGCACAAACAGTCCCCAATGACTTCCAACCCCATGTGTGATTGCGAACATAAGGGTATAAGAAATTCGCTGTGACCCCACTCTCCAAGGGTGTCTCAGGGAGAGGTGGGATATCCAAATGTAGGACAAATAGGACAAATATAGGACAAATATAAGCAGCCAGAAAAAAATATTATTTATTATTATTAAGACTCTGGGTACGTCCCAAATGGCACCCTATTTCCTATGGAGTGCGCTATTTTGGGCCCGGGTCAAAGCATTGCACTATATAGGGCAGGGATGGGCAACTCCAGTCCTTGGGGTTGGAGTGGTGTCACACTGTTTCCTCATCCCTAACAAACACGGCTGATTCAACTAATCGCATTCTAAACTGAAGATCATGATTAGTTGAATATTGGAATCAGGTGTGTTAGCTGGGGCAAAAGTATGACACATGTCAGGCCCTCGAGGACTGGAGTTGCACATCCCTGAAAAAGAGAACTGGGTGCCATTTGAGAGGCAGACACTAGTGACTGTATTCAAGCTAGACTGATGAGCGGACTCTCTCTCTCTGTGTAAGCAAAGTGAATGTTTATCATGCTGTGATTACTACCCTGTGCTGTGTGGATGGCATGCACAGTGAGTTATTGTAATTTGAATGCTGCAATAAACTAAAACGCCAGGCCTGGGGCTAATTAAGAAATGTGACAAGTGTGCGTTCATCTGAAAATAACCAGATAAATTGTCTGCCTCAAGATACGTGCTTGTGTCAAGATTGTGAATTCATGATATATTTTAAGTGCTCGGCACGCCAACTTTTGCCAGTTGGTTGGTTTGGCGACATATGTTGTTGATCAACTCTGTGAGTAAGTGGCATAGGGGAGGTTGGCTGGTTAGTTCTTTTTAAACGTACTGTATATACACACTCGCAGGCAGGCACACACACATGTGTCATGACTGTCCTGATCAGGTCAGGTTACAGGAGACCATAACCCTACAGATTATCTCTCAACCCCAACAGAGGGGGAGAGATCTAGGGGTCTGAAGATGTGGGGGTTTTAAGACCTCTCACGCCACTGGTAAATCTTAGGCCACAGACAAATTCCTTTTGTCCTGTCACTATGGAGAACCAGCCTCAGAACATTAAACATGAAATAAAGGGACTTTGGAACAATGGTTTCCGTCAGCCACAATGGTGGTCATGACGATAGATGGAATATGAAAATGTATGTCATTTTTGTTTTGTTATTAAAGGTTAATAGATGACATTATTACGAACACATTGTAACGTCAACAGTTTCCCTAGTATACGTTTGATGTTTATACATTGTACGTTGTATGGAAAATGTCCAAATCAAAGAGAATGTTTTGGTAAAGATGAAATGTGAAGTTAGTTGTCTAAAATTGGATTTGAATAAAATCTAGACCTTGCCCATAACTTGGTACGCTCAGAGAAGGGCCCTAAAGGAGGTTATGCCCACTTCTGACACGAGGGTATAAAACCTATGAGTAAAGAATTTACAGATTAGACTACGTGACCCAAGCTGCAGCCGAGGTCTAAAAAGTCAACGAACCCAAAACGCAACGCAAGTTTGAAGACAAAGAAATCTTTTTGTACCCAAGCTACGGATGAGTAGCTGTGTCTAAGCGGGTGAATTCAAGTCGAACCACCTAGCCTCCACTTCCCATCGAATCGTGGTATCTACACTGTTTCATTCCAACGCTGTGAGCTCTGATCTACAGAGTGGTCTGTCCTCCGAAGAGCCCTTCCAGAACAAGGGCGAGGAAACAGACTCCTAAGCCAAAAGGACACTGACATTGTGAGGACGACCAGAGAGGTGCACCGGAGAAGTGCGTCATTGAGTCCACAGAGACCTTCCCCACGGAATTACTTCATTAAATTCTGACCCATAAGAGCGGCAGTTTGGGGCAAGGCTAGGGTTAGAATAAGCATAGCTGACAAATTCACCCAAATGTATATTTCTCTCCTGTACTTTCTCTTTTTCGCTCTCTTTTGAAATCCCCATTTTGGGTAACACGCACCCCATAGTGTGTTGGCCCATTATACTAAGTTCTAATCAATAGCCTGGACTGTGTTTTTGTGTATGTGTATCTTTTATCATCATTTTAGCTTTCTAGTATATAAATACCCAACTAAGATTGGTGTGGTACGAACTCATTGGTGAGACCCGGGTCCGTGCAGATTCCCAGAATATACGACATTCAGAACGAGATTGTAGAGGTAACTGATTAATTAGCGGCTGTTGTAAAATCGATATTCTGATATTCTTTGAGTTAATTTGGGAAATAGAAACTCAATAAAAACTAGTTTTCCCATGGTGCCCCAGGTTAATGAGTTAATAATTACTTGATTCAGTTAGTCACGCAATTAGAAACTTTTAATAATTCGATGAGTGACAGTCGTCATATTAACTAATACAACGTCACAACACATGCATACACACACGTCACACACACACACACACACACACACACACACACACACACACACACACACACACACACACACACACACACACACACACACACACACACACAGATCTTCATCTTTGGTTATATAAATACGATCTCTCTTGCATAGATTAACAATTCACTTGATCTAATCTGACATCTGTCCTATGGTTGATATCTCACCCTGTGGATATCAATATGCTGCTTAACTCAACATAGAAGACAGTGCATAAAAGTTACATTAATCCATATCTGATCTGCTGGATGTTTCTCTGCATTATGATAGTTTAATGGGAAGTCACTTTAAAGATCCATGATCAACTGTGTGGGAAAATATGTACGAGACATTGTCTGCATCCCAAATGGCACGCTATTCCCTATGGGCCCTGGTCAAAAGTAGTGCACTAAATAGGGAATGCCGTTTTGGACGCAACCCTTTGATTTCTATCTGCAAATCACCACTGGAAAAGACCCATGGACAAGCATAAACTGTGTTCATTACCTCGTTCTTTGAAGTGGAAATTCATGGAGCTATGTATCCTGAATGCACAACACATCTTACCAAGGCCGGTCAAATGCATTCCTTAACCTAGTCCAAACCATATGGGAAATAGAAGGTCATTTTTAATAGGGAAGTGTATTAGTTGAGGTATTGATTTTTCAACACCAACCTGAGAGAAATGGTCATTAATGCCAGCTGTCTCTCTCTCTCTCTCTCACACACACACACACACACACACACACACACACACACACACACACACACACACACACACACACACACACACACACACACACACTGTACAAACACAGTTACTAATATGGATAAATGGCCTCAGAACTCAGAGGAAATCCAGAGGCCATGTATGTCTGTACTATAAGTCTACTATAATTGAACAGTGGATTACTCATCTATCTGCATGTTATTCCAGGCCTGGGTTGGTTGGTTCAGGCTGTTTGCTATGGTACTCAAGGATCACACACACACACACACACACACACACACACACACACACACACACACACACACACACACACACACACACACACACACACACACACACATACACACACACACATAGAGCGAGCAATGATAGGAGAGCATCCTTAATCCCTCTTGACTGGGTATAGGGATTTACTCTCATGGTTGTTAACCTGACACCAATACACCACAACACAACGCACCTCTAGTCAGCTGTTAACCTGACACCAATACACCACAACACACCTCTAGTCAGCTGTTAACCTGACACCAATACACCACAACACACCTCTAGTCAGCTGTTAACCTGACACCAATACACCACAACACACCTCTAGTCAGCTGTTAACCTGATACCAATACACCTCAACACAACGCACCTCTAGTCAGCTGTTAACCTGACACCAATACTGTCTTGTCATTGTTGGTGATCAAGCCTACTACTGTTGTGTCGTCTGCAAACCTGATGATTGAGTTGGAGGTGTGCATGGCCACGCAGTCATGAGTGAACAGAGAGTACAGGAGTGGTCTGAGCATGCACCCTTGTGGGGCCCTAGTGTTGAGGATCAGCGAAGAGGACATATTTCCTACCTTCACCACCTGGGGGGCGGCCCGTCAGGAAGTCCAGGACCCAGTTGCACAGGGTGGGGTTGAGACCCAGGGCCTCAAGCTTAATGAAGAGATTGGAGGGTACTATGGTGTTAAATGCTGAGCTCTAGTCAATGAACAGCATTCTTACATAGGTATTCCTCTTGTCCAGATGGGATAGGGCAGTGTGCAGTGTGATGGAGGTGTTTTTACAGTGCCTTGCAAAATTATTCAGCCCCCTTAAGTTAATACTTTGTAGCGCCACCTTTTGCTGCGATTACAGCTGTAAGTCGCTTGGGGTATGTCTCTATCAGTTTTGCACATCGAGAGACTGAAATGTTTTCCCATTCCTCCTTGCAAAACAGCTCGAGCTCAGTGAGGTTGGATGGAGAGCATTTGTGAACAGCCGTTTTCAGTTCTTTCCACAGATTCTCGATTGGATTCAGGTCTGGACTTTGACTTGGCCATTCTAACACCTGGATATGTTTATTATTGAACCATTCCATTGTAGATTTTGCTTTATGTTTTGGATCATTGTCTTGTTGGAAGACAAATCTCCGTCCCAGTCTCAGGTCTTTTTCAGACTCCATCAGGTTTTCTTCCAGAATGGTCCTGTATTTGGCTCCATCCATCTTCCCATCAGTTTTAACCATCTTCCCTGTCCCTGCTGAAGAAAAGCAGGCCCAAACCATGATGCTGCCACCACCATGTTTGACAGAGGGTATGAGCTGTGTTGCTTTTACGCCAAACATAACGTTTTGCATTGTTGCCAAAAAGTTCAATTTTGGTTTCATCTGACCAGAGCACCTTCTTCCACATGTTTGGTGTGTCTCCCAGGTGGCTTGTGGCAAACTTTAAATTACACTTGTTATGGATATCTTTAAGAAATGGCTTTCTTCTTGCCACTCTTCCATAAAGGCCAGATTTGTGCAATATATGACTGATTGTTGTCCTATGGACAGAGTCTCCCACCTCAGCTGTAGATCTCTGCAGTTCATCCAGAGTGATCATGGGCCTCTTGGCTGCATCTCTGATCAGTCTTCTCCTTGTATGAGCTGAAAGTTTAGAGGGACGGCCAGGTCTTGGTAGATTTGCAGTGGTCTGATACTCCTTCCATTTCAATATTATCACTTGCACAGTGCTCCTTGGGATGTTTAAAGCTTGGGAAATCTTTTTGTATCCAAATCCGGCTTTAAACTTCTTCACAACAGTATCTCGGACCTGCCTGGTGTGTTCCTTGTTCTTCATGATGCTCTCTGCGCTTTTAACGGACCTCTGAGACTATCACAGTGCAGGTGCATTTATACGGAGACTTGATTACACACAGGTGGATTGTATTTATCATCATTAGTCATTTAGGTCAACATTGGATCATTCAGAGATCCTCACTGAACTTCTGGAGAGAGTTTGCTGCACTGAAAGTAAAGGGGCTGAATAATTTTGCACGCCCAATTTTTCAGTTTTTGATTTGTTAAAAAAGTTTGAAATATCCAATAAATGTCGTTCCACTTCATGATTGTGTCCCACTTGTTGTTGATTCTTCACAAAAAATACAGTTTTATATCTTTATGTTTGAAGCCTGAAATGTGGCAAAAGGTCGCAAAGTTCAAGGGGGCCGAATACTTTCGCAAGGCACTGTAGACTAGAGGATATGGTTATGCAGGCTATAAAGGCTATAAAGTGTTTTTAGACTAGAGGATATGGTTATGCAGGCTATAAAGTATTTTTAGACTAGAGAATATGGTTATGTAGGCTATAAAGTGTTTTTAGACTAGAGGATATGGTTATGCAGGCTATAAAGTGTTTTTAGACTAGAGGATATGGTTATGCAGGCTATAAAGGCTATAAAGTGTTTTTAGACTAGAGGATATGGTTATGCAGGCTATAAAGTGCTTTTAGACTAGAGGATATGGTTATGCAGGCTATAAAGTGCTTTTAGACTAGAGGATATGGTTATGCAGGCTATAAAGTGCTTTTAGACTAGAGGATATGGTTATGCAGGCTATAAAGGCTATAAAGTGTTTTTAGACTAGAGGATATGGTTATGCAGGCTATAAAGGCTATAAAGTGCTTTTAGACTAGAGGATATGGTTATGCAGGCTATAAAGTGCTTTTAGACTAGAGGATATGGTTATGCAGGCTATAAACTGCTTTTAGACTAGAGGATATGGTTATGCAGGCTATAAAGTGTTTTTAGACTAGAGGATATGGTTATGCAGGCTATAAAGTGCTTTTAGACTAGAGGATATGGTTATGCAGGCTATAAAGTGTTTTTAGACTAGAGGATATGGTTATGCAGGCTATAAAGTGTTTTTAGACTAGAGGATATGGTTATGCAGGCTATAAATTGTTTTTAGACTAGAGGATATGGTTATGCAGGCTATAAAGTGTTTTTAGACTAGAGGATATGGTTATGCAGGCTATAAAGTATTTTTAGACTAGAGGATATGGTTATGCAGGCTATAAAGTGTTTTTAGACTAGAGGATATGGTTATGCAGGCTATAAAGTATTTTTAGACTAGAGGATATGGTTATGCAGGCTATAAAGTGTTTTTAGACTAGAGGATATGGTTATGCAGGCTATAAAGGCTATAAAGTGTTTTTAGACTAGAGGATATGGTTATGCAGGCTATAAAGGCTATAAAGTGTTTTTAGACTAGAGGATATGGTTATGCAGGCTATAAAGTGTTTTTACTTACAAATCTGTAAGTGGTTGGATTTATTGCAAAAGGTTACTGAGAAGGTTGTTCCAGTTTACATGTTGTAGGCAGTCTGAAACAGTACTCCCTTCCCTGCTCTGACATGCATTCTGAATGTAAGTTGTGGGTGATATGAAATTGCTGGACATCCTCCCTCTTAAATGTATACCAATAGCGATTGGAGGTCACTTTGCAAGCTATATGACACATTAAGAAAAATGTAAATTAGATATACACCCTTACACCTCAAACGAGAGCGTATAAACCCTAACATAGTGTTGAGTTTGGGTCCATAGGAGTTGAATTGACTCTTTTGCGATTATATTGAACAACACTGCAGAGAGTTACAAAAGTAACAGAGATTTTCAATGAATTCTGAACAGCAAGGATCATCATCTAGATTCAGCCGCGGACAGATATTTTCTGGACCGGCCGGTCGGGGGACTGGAACATAATTGCAAATCATTTGTAGACTGCAAATTGATCACAAGATAAAATGTTTGACTAAAACATAATCATTTCAAACCTTACTTACATTTCTATACGTTCACGTGTCTCTCTAGTATGCGTGGGAATACTTAGGAACAGATTTCTTAAATGAAAATCCTCTTTGTGCTGGTTTCCTGGTGTTTTTACAGTCTTTCACGTCCAACAAGGATGTTTTTTTTGCTCAGAAAACTTGAGGGGCCAAATAAAACCAAACAAATTTGGCCCGCGGGCTGCCAGTCGGAGAACCCTGCTGTACAGAGTGAAACGCAATGACGCAGAGTTAAATGTCAACACTAAATTCAACATATACATTTCTCAAAAAATAAGTCTGTCGCCAGAATACGGTCCGAACGTTATCTGTGGCAGAATCAAATTTTCGTAAATTCAAGTTAAATTGACACATGTTTACTGTCTATGTATGTAGGCCTAGCTACGCTGTTGATTTCAAATGCATGCAAGCTGTTTTTAACCCTCTGGACTTAATTGGGACGTATGGTTACTGTATGCTGCCAATGAAGTTTGGGGTTTGCAATATTTTCAGTCATTGCACAGACATTAGTTACATTGTTGATATTGGAGGTTTTCAAACGGATGGATGCAATCTAGCTTTTAAGTGTTAAGCGTTTGCTCTTAAACCTGTAATCATTACAGAAATAATGGAAACCTTTCCTTACAAGCCTTTGGAATTAAATTATTTCTAAACCAAAGCTTGGTCTAGAACTTTGAAATGAGGTAAGCAAACATTATGCATGGTTTAATGATAATTATTCAAATCCTTTGGAGTGTCAAGTTGACCACCAGAGATAAAAGCTCTGGATAAACCCACCAGTTGCCATTTTAAATCGATCCTGCAGCCACCTGCACGCACTGCGATAAGGGAGTGTAGACTATACGGCCCTGCAGAGCCTGTGAAAATAACTCACAGGTCGGTCAGAGCTCCAATCGAATATATATCTCCCCTCTGGGTTTTTACCCTGACAGATAAATCTTCACACACGCATTCGCACACACACACACACACACACACACACACACACACACACACACACACACACACACACACACACACACACACACACACACACACACACACACACACACACACACACACACACACACACCTTCAATCAATGCTGTTGAACTTCAAAGTCTGAAAGCCGTCAAGCTGCTGCGTGTAATCAAATATCGACAAGGGCTTCGTCCCAAATGGCACCCTATTCGTTATGAAGTGACAATTTTTTTTACCAGGGCCCATAGTGCTCTGGTTAAAAGTAGTGCAGACTGAACACTTCAAGACCATGTTTAGAACAAGAGGTGCTGTTGTCGTCCCCTTCCTGTATGAGGGTTATGAGCCAGTTATTAAATGAAATCCATTACTTCATATATGACACAATCTTGTGATATTCTCTTTTTCTCATTTCATCAATTTTCTTCATTTTATCACTTTTGAAACTTGGAACCAACCGGCTCTGAGCACAGGCAAGCCGACGTCAGTGCATTTGCAGTAAATTCTGCCACAGTTTTCATCATGATTCATCTTACTGTCCTCAACAGAATCATGAAAATTGAGGGCAACTAGGTAGGCCTGCAAAAGTGCTTCACTTCATTATTGTCAAAAGCATGAGTGTTTTCTGAGAAAAACAACATGGATTTCATAATGATTGTTGCAGGATTTTAGCACCAGCAGAGTCATATTTCAATCTCTATCGCTATGGCTCTGGTCTCAAGTAATGTCTGAGTTTCCAACCAACTCGTGATCCAATAACAGTACTACTGTAGCACACAGCTCTTTGTACAGTGCACAGTGTTCAACTGTGAAAGTCACGGAAGCTGTTGCTAGATTCATGCTAGGCCAGCAGCCTCTTTGCTATGAGAAACACAAGTGGTTTAGCTTATGTCTGAGTCTGGGTTTGTCATGGGCCCAGCTGTTCGCCTGGAGACTATACAAACCCTGGGCATATAGGGAAATAGAAAATAGTCAGTGTTTACGGAAGAAGAGGTTTTGAGAATCTCAACGAACACACTAACACACTGCTAATATATGGGCTAAACTGGAGACTGTGCTTATGGAAAAGGAGGATGCCCTTCTTTACCTAATAAAGGGTTTTGATGCGTATCTCCCTGAATTATTCAACACGTATTGTGTTATACCACACTATATGCCTACAGAAAAACCGTTAGATAGAAAAGGGGCTGAATTAGATCAAGTTGATAGATAGGATTTACAAGAGAGAGCCGTCATTAGTCTACTGCTTGTCTAGTCGGTTGTTGTTACGGAGGACTCTGACTGTTTTCATACCGCTGTAGATCTCCTCTGTCACTCGTCCTTATTAAAGTAATTCCACCCTTCCCATCCTCCTACTCTCTGAAACTAAGCGTTGCAAATTGCTAGACTTATGCTGTCAGTCTGTGGAAAGATTGGTATCGTTTGTACCCCAGGGTCATTTGCATTGCAGTAGAGAAACCAAGGCAATATCTCTCGCTTTTAACAACCCAATAAATAAAGAGCGTTTGCTTTTTTCTAACCACGGTAATGGCACAGATTGTCACTGGAGAAAACATCTTTTTACGACTGAAATTTGCAAAATGACAAATCACCATTGCCTGCTGTGGCCGATTACAGAACACTCAAGTAATGAGATGTTGACTTTGCCGTTGTAGAAGCCCAGGATATCTTTATTCAGAGCAAAACGTTGCCCATAAATCCAAACTTTGTTGCTCAATCTTAACATTCTATCATCGATTCAGAACAGCAGAATTCGGAGCAGGAGAATGTATCAAGTATTCTATTGTATGCTTGTAGAGTTGTGACGGGTCTCCCACAAGAGTTTAACTAGCAGTCATGTTCTATAAATTAGCAGAAAATCATGGGCTACATTTGCAACCCACATTGCCTTTGTGACTGGCATGAATGCATTTTCCTTGTCTATGATAAATGGGTATTAGATAGAAATGTATTTTTAAAACAACATTTTTATTGCAGGCAGTGCCCAGGGAATGCAAATGATGGGGAACCAAAATCGAGAACAGCGGGAAATGTCCCTTCCAATCAAAAGGAGATGGACATTGCTTGGCGATGACTTTCTAATTTCGTAAGGTGGAAATAGGCAGAAATGAATAACTAAAATGTCTGCCACCATCTCTCTCTCTCTCAGTGACAGTAGTCCCCTTGGGCATCTTTTGAGTTACATGCTAAGTTCCACCTTTTTTGAAAAGGCAAATCTATTGAATTTCAATTGCTTCTTCTTGAGGAAGGACGCCTCAGAGTTATTATATAGTTGACATCGGCGGAACCAGGGAATAAAACGACATCTATATTAGGATGTTTGAAGTCAGGCAAGGGCAGAGTTAACTGAGTGGCCACTGAATATAGGGAAGAAAGCCCATTCAAAATCCCATTCACACTGTGCAGATAGATAAAGAGGACTACTTTTAGTCAGACATCACACTAAAATAACAGCTTCTGAGTCTGAGAGAGAGAATGTGGTCCTCAGGGCCTGTCTGGATGTGATCTACCTGTATTACATTTTTCCTGCTGGTAAATACCCTTCCTGGTTTAGCCTGAGGCCACAGGAAGTAGTGGGAGCCGTGCTGTGTAGCCTTAAGGCTCTTGTCTAGCTGTTGTGAAGCTGTCTGGTCCCTGTACTGTCTTGTCTAGCTGTTGTGAAGCTGTCTGCTCCCTGTACTGTCTTGTCTAGCTGTTGAGAAGCTGTCTGCTCCCTGTACTGTCTTGTCTAGCTGTTGTGAAGCTGTCTGCTCCCTGTACTGTCTTGTCTAGCTGTTGTGAAGATGGCTGCTCCCTGTACTGTCTTGTCTAGCTGTTGTGAAGCTGTCTGCTCCCTGTACTGTCTTGTCTAGCTGTTGTGAAGCTGTCTGCTCCCTGTACTGTCTTGTCTAGGTGTTGTGAAGCTGTCTGCTCCCTGTACTGTCTTGTCTAGCTGTTGTGAAGCTGTCTGCTCCCTGTACTGTCTTGTCTAGCTGTTGTGAAGCTGTCTGCTCCCTGTACTGTCTTGTCTAGCTGTTGTGAAGATGGCTGCTCCCTGTACTGTCTTGTCTAGCTGTTGTGAAGCTGTCTGCTCCCTGTACTGTCTTGTCTAGGTGTTGTGAAGCTGTCTGCTCCCTGTACTGTCTTGTCTAGGTGTTGTGAAGATGGCTGCTCCCTGTACTGTCTTGTTTAGGTGTTGTGAAGCTGTCTGCTCCCTGTACTGTCTTGTCTAGCTGTTGTGAAGCTGTCTGCTCCCTGTACTGTCTTGTCTATGTGTTGTGAAGCTGTCTGCTCCCTGTACTGTCTTGTTTAGGTGTTGTGAAGCTGTCTGCTCCCTGTACTGTCTTGTCTAGGTGTTGTGAAGCTGTCTGCTCCCTGTACTGTCTTGTCTAGGTGTTGTGAAGCTGTCTGCTCCCTGTACTGTCTTGTCTAGCTGTTGTGAAGCTGTCTGCTCCCTGTACTGTCTTGTCTAGCTGTTGTGAAGCTGTCTGCTCCCTGTACTGTCTTGTCTAGGTGTTGTGAAGCTGTCTGCTCCCTGTACTGTCTTGTTTAGGTGTTGTGAAGATGGCTGCTCCCTGTACTGTCTTGTCTAGGTGTTGTGAAGCTGTCTGCTCCCTGTACTGTCTTGTTTAGGTGTTGTGAAGCTGTCTGCTCCCTGTACTGTCTTGTCTAGGTGTTGTGAAGCTGTCTGCTCCCTGTACTGTCTTGTCCAGGTGATCGCTGAGTTTCCCTACTCATTACTCTTCATTAGAGCTGCCTCCGTCCCTCAATGGAGAGTTGCACCCTGGGAGATCTGCCCGGACAATGGCTCCCCTACTGACTAGTTCCAGAGCTTCCTTCTCCACTCGTGATAATGAGCCAATGACAGGGCCTCTCACTGAGGCATACAGAGGTCACAGAGGTTACAGCCATCATCTTCCTCTCTGCTCCAGAGAGACTTCAGCTCTGGAGCTAAGACTCAACTCAACATACATCAGACTAGCAGACCAGATCACAGAGCAGAGCAGGACAGACTCATCAGGACGGCAGGAACGGTTCCTGGCCCTGCTTTCTCCTTTCTCTCCTTCTTTCCATCCTTCCCTCCCTCCTTTCCCCCCTCCCTTTCTCTCCTTCCTCTATTACTCAGGACTCGTCCTCTGCATTTCACAGAGGCTTGTTGCTCTGAAGTCATTTGTCTCAGTCGCGCCGGCGAGACCTAATCTCAGTTTCCTTAGCAGTTATATAATGCTGGCAACCTGACTGACAGTGTGTGAGATTAATGCAATATGGTGTTATGAGTCATAAATGGTATTTATCTAATCCAGTGTTAACCATGAGTTGACCTTTTAAATGTAACAATTACATGATTCACATACAGTACACTACACATATTAATATTTATATCACCCTGACCTAATTCTGTTATACTCCTGTGTCTGACTATGCTGTGCCACGCTAATTGAGTCATTGAGTTTGATCTCTCTCTCTGTCTCCCTCTCTCTCTCTCTCTCTCCTTCCTCTGTCTCCCTCTCTATCTTTCTCCCTCCCTCTTACTCTCTCTCTGTCTTTGTCCATATCTCTCTTTCCCTCGATCTGTCTGTCTCTGTGGTTAAATCCGTCTCTCTCGACTTGGAAATCAACAGTACAGGATCCTCCAAAGGTCAGAGCACTTACAGCATATTAAAATGAGCCTGGGATTTACCACCACTCATTAAACCTGGGAAGACACTGTTAATTGGATATCAACCTCTTATAACTCACCCCCTGTTAACTGTCACTGAGAATTGCTATCATAAGTCATAGACCTGCTGCAATGTAGATGTCGATACCAGTCAGTCAAGCAAACGAATGCAGTATGTGCCTGTGTGCGTGTGTGTGCGTGTGTGTGTGTGTGTGTGTGTGTGTGTGTGTGTGTGTGTGTGTGTGTGTGTGTGTATGTGTATGTGTGTGTGTGTGTGTGTGTGTGTGTGTTTCATATGACAGTTGGCCATCTGTGGGGTCCAGGGTAGTTACCAAGATGCAGGCCACCAGGGAGAGAAAGGTGTGATTTATAAAAAGATTATTGTTTCTTGGGACTTGCAATACATGATGTAGGTACAGCGGAGAGGTCAACCTGCAGCGCTAAAGGCCTCTGTACACTCCCGTTCCCTCCTGCTCTCTCTCCCGTTCTACTCCAGTGGTTTCTCATCAGTCTGGGACAGCTCAACAGGGAATTACAGGTTGCTGTGGTATGACGAGGTCCAGCTAGCTTTCCGAGGACCAGGCAATCTGGATGGTTGGAAGGGGGATTCGACTCCTGTGGGGTTGACAGTTTCTGGAACTACTCGTTCGCTTCCTCTCTCTCTCTCTCTCTCTCTCTCTCTCTCTCCGTCTCCCTCTCCCTCTCTCTCACACTCTCTCTCTCTCTCACACAGATTTTGATGAAAGATGTTGATGAAAGGCTACATTTAAGCAGGGTTGATTGAATCCATTCTCCAAATAAGTCACTTGCTATGTTTATTTGTATATTGTGCAGTCTTGTCCGTGTCTTTATACAGATGTGGAATCTTAATTTGTTGCAGGATAACTTTCCTGCAACGTGGGACATGTACAACTTGTAGTGTATTTGAGGTTTAAAAAGGCTTCTGAAGTTTGTTATCTCCACTTTGAAATTTCAGACTTGGTTTTCCCTTATGAGAAATACTTCAACCCCGGCGAAAATGTCCTGAATTATGATCTGAATAATTCACATTTGCTGTTGGTTCAGGATTATTTTCCAGCTGTAGCAAACTGGCTCAAATTCACATCTGACATCTGTACAAACACAGATAAATGTGTAATGATTTCATTAACATTCCAACTTGCAATCTTTTTCAAATGCTGTCTCAATTAAATTATAATACACAATCTTGCTGTGCAGTAGAACAACAACCGCCACAAAATTAAAAAACATAGTCAACCTTTCCTTACATGTAAACATACTGTCAATACAACAACTCACACATCGGCGTTATGCGCCACAGGGAACGAAGTTGAGTGAGTAAGTAGGCTGGGCGTTCGTAACATTGATCGTACAGTACTGTGTCTATAATCCCCTCACCATATGCATGGAGAGTAAAAACATGCTGCAGGCGAGGGGCCTAGCATTACCTGCGTGTTTAGAGGTCAATGTTCTCCCTCCACTGTTGGTCACGTTGCAACTTAATCACCCCACGCCATTAGCATGCAGGTGTTGGAGGTGTGTGTGCATGTCTGAGCATGTGGAGAGTCGTAGGAGAGATCGAAACAAAATCAATGGCTCACAATTAGAATCCAGCCTCGGCTGCCAACCACACTGAATTATCTGAGTTCAAAATAAATAAGAAATTGTATAATCTAAATCAGTGGTTCCCAAACTTTTTATAGTCCCGTACCCCTTCAAACATTCAACCTCCAGCTGCGTACCCCCTCTAGCTCCAGGGTCAGCGCACTCTCAAATGTTGTTGTTTGCCATCATTGTAAGTCTTCCACACACACACTATACGATACATTTTTTAAACATAAGATTGAGTTTTTGTCACAACCTGGCTGGTGGGAAGTGACAAAGAGCTCTTATAGGACCAGGAAACAAATAACAATATAATAATAATAATCAATAATTTGCTCTTTATTTAGCCATCTTACATATAAAACTTTATTTGTTCATTATTTGTGAATAACTCACCACAGGTTAATGAGAAGGGTGTGCTTGAAAGGATGCACATAACTCTGCAATGTTGGGTTGTATTGGAGAGCCTCAGTCTTAAATCATTTTCCACACACAGTCTGTGCCTGTATTTAGTTTTCATGCTAGTGAGGGCCGAGAATCCACTCTCACATAGGTATGTGGTTGCAAAGGGCATCAGTTTCTTAACAGCGCGATTTTCCAAGTCAGGAAACTCTGAGCGCAGCCCAATCCAGAAATCTGGCAGTGGCTTCTGATTAAATTACATTTTCACAGAACCCCTTGTTGTAACTTCGATGAGGCTCTCTTGTTCAGATATCGGTAAGTGGACTGGAGGCAGGGCATGAAAGGGATAACGAATCCAGTTGTTTGTGTGGTCTGTTTCAGGAAAGTACCTGCGTAATTGCGTACCCAGCTCACTCAGGTGCTTCTCTATATCACATTTGACTTTGTCCGTAAACTATGCAGTTTTTTGTTTTTTTACGTGTTATTTCTTACATTAGTACCCCAGGTCATCTTAGGTTTCATTACATACAGTCGAGAAGAACTACTGAATATAAGATCAGCATCAACTCACCATCAGTACTACCAAGAATATGTTTTTCGCGACGCGGATCCTGTGTTCTGCGTTACAAACAGGACAACGGAGTGGATTCCATGCAGCGACCCAAAAAAAAAAAAACAACTCAGAAAAAGAGGGAAACGAGGCGGTCTTCTGGTCAGACTCCGGAGACGGGCACACCGTGCACCACTCCCTAGCATTCTTCTTGCCAATGTCCAGTCTCTTGACAACAAGGTTGATGAAATCCGAGCAAGGGTAGCATTCCAGAGGGACATCAGAGACTGTAACGTTCTTTGCTTCACGGAAACGTGGCTCACTGGAGAGACTCTATCCGAAGCGGTGCAGCCAACGGGTTTCTCCACGCATCGTGCAGACAGAAACAAACAACTTTCTGGTAAGAAGAGGGGCGGGGGCGTATGCCTTATGACTAACGCGACATGGTGTGATGAAAGAAACATACAGGAACTCAAATCCTTTTGTTCACCTGATTTAGAATTCCTCACAATCAAATGTAGACCGCATTATCTACCAAGAGAATTCTCTTCGATTATAATCACAGCCGTATATATCCCCCACCAAGCAGACACATCGATGGCTCTGAACGAACTTTATTTAACTCTTTGCAAACTGGAAACCATTCATCCGGAGGCTGCATTCATTGTAGCTGGGGATTTTAACAAGGCTAATCTGAAAACAAGACTCCCTAAATTTTATCAGCATATCGATTGCGCAACCAGGGGTGGAAAGACCTTGGATCATTGTTACTCTAACTTCCGCGACGCATATAAGGCCCTGCCCCGCCCCCCTTTCGGAAAAGCTGACCACGACTCCATTTTGTTGATCCCTGCCTACAGACAGAAACTAAAACAAGAGGCTCCCACGCTGAGGCCTGTCCAACGCTGGTCCGACCAAGCTGACTCCACACTCCAAGACTGCTTCCACCACGCGGACTGGGACATGTTTCGTATTGCGTCAGACAACAACATTGACGAATACGCTGATTCGGTGTGTGAGTTCATTAGAACGTGCGTTGAAGACGTCGTTCCCATAGCAACGATTAAAACATTCCCTAACCAGAAACCGTGGATTGATGGCAGCATTCGCGTGAAACTGAAAGCGCGAACCACTGCTTTTAATCAGGGTGTCTGGTAACATGACCGAATACAAACAGTGCAGCTATTCCCTCCGCAAGGCTATCAAACAAGCTAAGCGTCAGTACAGAGACAAAGTAGAATCTCAATTCAACGGCCCAGACACAAGAGGCATGTGGCAGCGTCTACAGTCAATCACGGACTACAGGAAGAAATCCAGCCCAGTCACGGACCAGGATGTCCTGCTCCCAGGCAGACTAAATAACTTTTTTGCCCGCTTTGAGGACAATACAGTACAATACTGACACGGCCTGCAATGAAAACATGCGGTCTCTCCTTCACTGCAGCCGAGGTGAGTAAGACATTTAAACGTGTTAACCCTCGCAAGGCTGCAGGCCCAGACTGCATCCCCAGCCGCGCCCTCAGAGCATGCGCAGACCAGCTGGCCGGTGTGTTTACGGACATATTCAATCAATCCCTATACCAGTCTGCTGTTCCCACATGCTTCAAGAGGGCCACCATTGTTCCTGTTCCCAAGAAAGCTAAGGTAACTGAGCTAAACGACTACCGCCCCGTAGCACTCACTTCCGTCATCATGAAGTGCTTTGAGAGACTAGTCAAGGACCATATCACCTCCACCCTACCTGACACCCTAGGCCCACTCCTATTTGCTTACCGCCCAAATAGGTCCACAAACGATGCAATCTCAACCACACTGCACACCGCCCTAACCCATCTGGACAAGAGGAATACCTATGTGAGAATGTTGTTCATTGACTACAGCTCGGCATTCAACACCATAGTACCCTCCAAGCTCGTCATCAAGCTCGAGACCCTGGGTCTCGACCCCGCCCTGTGCAACTGGGTACTGGACTTCCTGACGGGCCGCCCCCAGGTGGTGAGGGTAGGCAACAACATCTCCTCCCCGCTGATCCTCAACACTGGGGCCCCACAAGGGTGCGTTCTGAGCCCTCTCCTGTACTCCCTGTTCACCCACGACTGCGTGGCCACGCACGCCTCCAACTCAATCATCAAGTTTGCGGACGACACGACAGTGGTAGGCTTGATTACCAACAACGACGAGACGGCCTACAGGGAGGAGGTGAGGGCCCTCGGAGTGTGGTGTCAGGAAAATAACCTCACACTCAACGTCAACAAAACTAAGGAGATGATTGTGGACTTCAGGAAACAGCAGAGGGAACACCCCCCTATCCACATCGATGGAACAGTAGTGGAGAGGGTAGCAAGTTTTAAGTTCCTCGGCATACACATCACAGACAAACTGAATTGGTCCACACACACAGACAGCATTGTGAAGAAGGCGCAGCAGCGCCTCTTCAACCTCAGGAGGCTGAAGAAATTCGGCTTGTCACCAAAAGCACTCACAAACTTCTACAGATGCACAATCGAGAGCATCCTGGCGGGCTGTATCACCGCCTGGTATGGCAACTGCTCCGCCCTCAACCGTAAGGCTCTCCAGAGGGTGGTGAGGTCTGCACAACGCATCACCGGGGGCAAACTACCTGCCCTCCAGGACACCTACACCACCCGATGTCACAGGAAGGTCATAAAGATCATCAAGGACATCAACCACCCGAGCCACTGCCTGTTCACCCCGCTATCATCCAGAAGGCGAGGTTAGTACAGGTGCATCAAAGCTGGGACCGAGAGACTGAAAAACAGCTTCTATCTCAAGGCCATCAGACTGTTAAACAGCCACCACTAACATTGAGTGGCTGCTGCCAACACACTGACACTGACTCAACTCCAGCCACTTTAATAATGGGAATTGATGGGAAATTATGTAAATATATCACTAGCCACTTTAAAACAATGCTACCTTATATAATGTTACTTACCCTACATTATCATCTCATATGCATACGTATATACTGTACTCTATATCATCGACTGTATCCTTATGTAATACATGTATCACTAGCCACTTTAACTATGCCACTTTGTTTACATACTCATCTCATATGTATATACTGTACTCGATACCATCTACTGTATCTTGCCTATGCTGCTCTGTACCATCACTCATTCATATATCCTTATGTACATATTCTTTATCCCCTTACACTGTGTACAAGACAGTAGTTTTGGAATTGTTAGTTAGATTACTTGTTGGTTATTACTGCATTGTCGGAACTAGAAGCACAAGCATTTCGCTACACTCGTATTAACATCTGCTAACCATGTGTATGTGACAAATAAAATTTGATTTGATTTGATTTGATTTGATTTGAGTTCATATGCACACAAAAAAATCATACAATGGATGGAAAGACCTGTGTGTTGTCCTTGTGTTGACCTGTGTGTTGTCCTTGTGTTGACCTGTGTGTTGTCCTTGTGTTGACCTGTGTGTTGTCCTTGTGTTGACCTGTGTGTTGTCCTTGTGTTGACCTGTGTGTTGTCCTTGTGCAGACAGAGAAGATCTCCAACTTCTTAATCACAGCCTCAATTTTGTCCCGCACATTGAATATAGTTGTGGAGAGTCCCTGTAATCCTAGATTCAGATCGTTCAGGCGAGAAAAACATCACACAGATAGGCCAGTCGTGTGGGAAACTCGTCATCATGGAAGCGGTCAGACAAGTGAAAATGATGGTCAGTAAAGAAAACTTTAAGCTCGTCTCTCAATTCCAAGAAATGTGTCAATACTTTGCCCCTTGATAACCAGCTCACTTCTGTATGTTGTAAAAGCATTATATGGTCGCTGCTCATATCATTGCATAGTGCAGAAAATACACAAGAGTTGAGTGGCCTTGCTTTAACAAAGTTAACCATGTTCACTGTAGTGTCCAAAACGTCCTTCAAGCTGTCAGGCATTCCCTTGGCAGCAAGAGCCTCTGGATGCTGCAGTGTACCCAAGAGCCTCTCGGTGGATGCTGCAGTGTACCCAAGAGCCTCTCGGTGGATGCTGCAGTGTACCCAAGAGCCTCTCGGTGGATGCTGCAGTGTACCCAAGTGGCATCGGGAGCAACTGCTTGCACGCACGTTACCACTCCACTATGTCTCCCTGTCATGGCTTTAGCGCCATCAGTACAGATACCAACACATCTTGACCAACAAAGGTCATTTGATGTCACAAAGCTGTTCAGTACTTAAAACAATATCCTCTCCTGTTGTCCTGGTTTCCAGTGGTTTGCAGAAGAGGATGTCTTCCTTAATTCCCCCTAAAAGTAACAGACATATACCAGGAGCTGCGCCAGGGCTGCCACGTCTGTTGACTCATCCAGCTGTAACGCATAGAATTCACTTGTATGCGAAGCAGTAATTGTTTCAAAACATCTCCTGCCATATCACTGATGTGTCGTGAAACTGTTGTTTGATGAAGGCATTGTCTGTATAGTATTTTTGGGCATTTCCCCCAGCATTGTCCCAGCCATATCCGCGGCAGCAGGAATAAAAAAGTCCTCCACAATAGTATGGGGCTTGCCTGTCCTAGCTGCTCGGTAGCTCACCATATAAGACTCTTCTAGCCCTTCTTATTCATGGTATCTGTTGCTTTATACATGTCTTACTACTCAAAAGTCGTCTTTATTCTTGCTCAAAAAACTCCCATGGCTTATTTTTCAAATGATCATGTGTAGTTTCTAAATGTCTGCGCAAGAGTGAAGGTTTCCCACGAGAGAGTTGCGGTTAATGTGATTGGATGTTACTTATTTGACAAGGCTACCTGTATTTGACATTGTGTTGTTATTTCGCTGAACACTAGATGGTTTAATTTTATTTTTGGCAGTGAAACGAGGCTTCTCAGATGAGAAAAAAAACTCACCCAAATGTATAGCCCCGTTGGAAAATATAAATGGACTGTTTGAAAATGTGATAAAAAGTATTTTGGCGTACCCCTGGGGGATGACCTGATCTAAATCAACCCTGCTTTTCATTTTCTTCATTCATGTATCGATTTAACGCACAGCCAGGTGATTATTCGGTTAAGTTGCTTCTACCCCAAATCAAATTGAAACTCTTCACATTTGACTTCCAATGCAATTTCATAAAGGACGTTGTAGCCTGCTGCATCTAACAGAGGAGTTACATCAAGGTTTCAGTGAACTCGCTGTGAACTTGAGTGGATCATTAACAGTGCATCTTCAGCAGACACTGTCTTTGTTATAATGGTCCCTGGGGCCTTTTTAACACAGGTGGAGCACTTGTTGTTGGCCAAGCATCTGCAGGTGGAGGAGCCGTAGTGTGGGCGTGTGTGTGTCTCTCTGTGTGTGTGTGTGTCTCTGTGTGTGTGTGTGTGTGTGTGTGTGTGTGTGTGTGTGTGTGTGTCTCTCTCTGTGTGTGTGTCTCTGTGTGTATATGTCTCTCGCTCTCTCTCTGTGTGTGTGTGTGTGTGTGTGTGTGTGTGTGTGTGTGTGTGTGTGTGTGTGTGTGTGTGTGTGTGTGTGTGTGTGTGTGTGTTGCAGGTGCTCCAGATCTAGTGCTTAGTGAACCGCCTAGGGAGGTCCTGTCCTCTTCCCTATCTATCCTCTCAGCGTCACTCTCTACTCCTTTTCTCTTCTCTCCTCTACCTGTCTCTTCTCTCCTCTCCCATTCACTTCTCTCCTCTCCCTTTCCTTTCCTTTCTCTCCTCTCCCTTTCCTTCTCTCCTCTCCTCTTCTCTTGCCTTTCCATCTTCTATTCCCCCTTACCATACTCCATACTCTGACCTGCACTCCTTTCCTCTCTCTCTCTGTCTCTCTCTCAGTCTCTCGCTCTCTCTATCTCTCATTCTCTCGCCTTCCCCCTCTTCTCTTTTCTCTCCTCTCCTCAACCTTATCTTGTCCTTTTCCCTCTCATCTTTTTCCTCTTTTCCCCTCTTTTTCTCTCCTCCTCTATTGTGGTTGTGTGATGTCCCACCAGATGTACTGCAGCATCCAGGCTGCTCTGCTCTTGGCTGCTCTTATCTCCACTGTAGGACTCTGTGGCCTGAGGTGTAACGGCTGGACTGGCTGCCTTTACGAGGAATCTCTCCCCATTGCGCGCACAAACACACACACACACAAACACACAGAGTGTTTGAAGGCCACTGTCAGGTTGTGTGTGCCTGACTTCGCACAGTGTGTGTATGTGTGTGTGTGCGTGTGCGTGTGCGTGTGTGTGTGTGTGCGTGTGCGCGTGCATGTGCGTGTGTGAGAGAGAGAGAGAGAACACTGATGATGAGCCATCTGGACCTGTGCAGAAACCTGCTGTGGTGCAGAAACTCTCCCAGCATCCTCTTCCTCTCTGTCAGCACTCTGAACAGTGACCACTGACACACATCAGAAGACTGGCTGGTGCTCTGATTCTGTAAAGTGAATGATTTAGTTGAGTAATATTACAGGACAGTCAGAGCTATAATGAGTGAATTATAGCTGTTCATCAAAAACGCTCATGAAATATCTACCAATACAGTGCCTGTGTCTGGATGATACAATGTTGCTAAATACTTTAGGACTTGTTAACTTGACCGGTGTTGTACTTGTACTTGATTAGGTGTAACAGTATTGCTTCTGTCCATCTCCTTGCCCCAACAGTCACCTTCGAAGCATTGTTACCTATAGCTCCACAAAAGCCTCGGGAAACAAGGGAAACAACTTCTTCAAGGTCTCAGAGCGAGTGATGTCACCGATTGAAATGCTACTAGCGCGCACCGCTAACTAGCTGTCCATTTCACACACCCCTTTGATCTCATCCTTCTCTGCAGTAACCCATTGAGTGATCCGGGTCACAGCACCAACGTAACAGTATGTCCTCCGTACCTCTCTTCGCCCCAACCTGGGTTTGAACCAGGGACCCTCTGCACACATCGACAACAGTCACCTTCGAAGCATCGTTACCTATCGCTCCACAAAAGCAGAGCAAAGGAGCAGAGCAAGGGGAACAACTACTTTACGGTCTCAGACCAAGTGTTCCCCGATTGAAGCGCTACTAGCGTGCACCGCTAGCCAGTTCACACCGGTTACATAAGCACTCGTTTATAATTACATTTTTAGTTACTTTGCAGACGCTCTTATAAAGAGCGACTTAGATACCTAGGTGGGACAACCTCATATCTCAGTCATAGTAAGTACATTTTTACCTCAGTAAAGTAGCTGTCAGCAAAGTCAATGCCATTAGAAGGAAAAAATACCCCAAAAAACGTAGCGGCACATTGAGATGATCAGAAAGGTAGAGTCTGAGGTTAACAGATTCTTGTCACTGAAGTAGGGCCAGAAGGCAGGTTGGTGCAGGCTGGAGCAGGGAGGGAAAACCGTGATAATGGGATGGAAAAGCAGCGTCTAGGGAGGTGGTACCTTCCTTTTATTAACAGCTCTCTGCATGGCATGCCACCACAGCCTCACTGGGGGAGGCCTGGGTAAAAAGGCTAGTGCCTCCAGCAAGGTGAGACCGCTCCACTCAGCATCGATTGTGACTCGCAGACAGCCAGTGTTGGGGTGGGGGGAAGAGCGAGAAAGAGGGGGAGAGAAGGGGAGATGGAGAGAGACAGCCCCTCTATACACCTTCTCCACCTCCACCAAGACACCTTCATCTCTCTCGCTTCATCCCAGCATAAAGTGAGCCATCGTGGGTATAGAAGAGACGTAACTTCCCTCCTGTGCTGCTGGTTAACAAGGCCCCGATGTTCAGTCAAGCTAGGGGAAAAGAAAAAGAAAGAATGATTTTTTAGTTTCTCTCTTTCTCCCCGGGGGAACTGAACCTGTTAATCCATACAGTGGAGGGAAAGAACAGACTTGACATTCTGCACAATGCACCTGTAACACACACACACACACACACACACACACACACACACACACACACACACACACACACACACACACACACACACACACACACACACACACACACACACACAAACAAAGAACACACACACAAGCACACAAGCACACACACACTGTACAGGGGGACGTGAAAACAGCTGCATGACACATTTCAGTCATTCAGATTTGTCAGGGGGACATCTGAGTGGTAGAGAATACCTGAATGAACATTTGAATGGAATCAGATTCTAACTCATTCTTCCCACTGCACCACTAACCCAATCATAGGATAGTCATTACAATTCATTTCAATGTCGGCAAAATGCCATTGCCCTGAATAGAGCACTCTGACTCCTAACACACAGGTTAACCCTCCGAGGTCTGAGGGATGGAGGACTCTGACTGCACCACACCATGTGTGACATTTGGGGTTGCGTCCCAAACAGCACCCTGCTGTATTTCCTACATAGTGCACCACTTATGACCGGAGCCCTATGGGACCTGGTCAAAAGTAGTGCACTACATGGGGAATAGGGGGCAATTTTGGGGGGAACTTTGTTCTTTCAGTCCTAAAATAGTTTTCCTCCATCAGCCTGGTGAAGTGGCTGGCCTGGCCGAGGCACTCAGCATGCCTGCCTTCTATTAAACAAATGACTAGACTAGACCCATTTATCTTAATTACAGTTACACTCAATCAGGGATCTGTGTGTGTGTGTGTGTGTGTGTGTGTGTGTGTGTGTGTGTGTGTGTGTGTGTGTGTGTGTGTGTGTGTGTGTGTGTGTGTGTGTGTGTGTGTGTGTGTGTGTGTGTGTGTGTGTGTGTTGCGCACACGGGGGTTTGTGTGTGTTCAAATCAGTCAAAGCCTGCACATCTCCTTAGAGGGAAAAACCCCTCCCCCTTTAGTAAGGTAGCAAGGTTCAGAGCTGGAGTTTAGCATATCACACCACAGTATAGTAATTCTCTATGGAGGTGTACTTTGTAGTTGAGTTAGAGGACTGACGGGAACTAAGTGCCCGCCACACCTCTCCTCAGCAGTTTCTAACCTCTAATGCTAATCTTGCACAGGGGATGAAAAGAGCAGTACTGTCTTACAGTAAATAGGCTATACATGAACCTACACTTATAAAGCTGGATAAAGCATGTCTCATGCTAGATATCAATGTCTGTACAGTCGTTCTCTGGTCTGATAAATTGCTGGCCTAAATTGAAGCATATAAAGTTAGTTTCCGTAACCTAACGCCAGTGAACAGCTTATGACAGTTGTTGTACCTCACTAACGACCAGGCTACTCTATGACAGAGAGCTCAAGTTAAAATGGTACCTTTGAGTTTTCCTCTTGACATTTCCCCTAGCCTCAAACCGCTGGTGATGGCCTCTCCTGAGACCTGACCTTTTTCATGGCAACTGTGTTGAAAACAGGAAATGTCCCCCCTGTTAGGGGGGTGCGACATCTCTTATGACCTTGCTACATGCAGAGTGATGGGGTGAGTGCTGTGTCATGTTGTGTTCCTAGTTCCTACCTAGTTCCTCGCTGTTGCACTTTGGCTTCAGGGAAGGGAAAGTGCGGGACCATCATAATGCTAACTGCAAGCAAGCATGCACGTACACACACACACACACACACACACACACACACACACACACACACACACACACATTTAATTTCTCAGGCAATCATTCTTAAACGCTATTTCTAAGTCTTTTCAGTCTCCCTGTGGAGTGCTACTGTAGTGCTAAGTAAAACTGCAATCAACAGATGGAAAAGGAGTGGTTGAATTGTAGTCTCTCAAGGTGCCTGAATTGGCTTAAAGCACCTAAAGAACCAGCAATTACCTCAACTCAATTACTTACAAGTAACCAAGTCACACTTGTGCAAGCTCGTTTAATTGTATGTGTGAGTAATGAAAGGGATAGGGTGGTGGTATGTGGAGTGCTAGATCTTCTTAAGACCATGAGATAGTTGAAGTAATAGCAGAAGTATAATCAAGGTGAATGATAAATTCATTATCTGACAGTTTACCGCCTGGTAGGAGACATCTCATTTGTCGCTAAGCTGATCCCCTTAAAGATCCACTTTAGTGAAGCATATTAACAATCAATTACTGTGATCCAAATCCAAGGCTTTGTGCCTGTGCTTCTTCATATGTCGTTAAAGTAATTGATTTTCACAATATGTATGGGTAGCATACATTATCTTGTGAAACAACTAGTTCGAAAATTACAATCATGTATAACCAAGCTATACCGTACAGGCCATGTAAAAGACATTGGAGAGGAAACTTGTACAACCTTGTAAAATACACTTTCCAAGGTCTCTTGTATCACCTATATGAGTAGGACCAGACTGTTTCCTGACCATGTAACCCAATCAGGAAAATCTCTAACTATGACATCATCTTATGTCCACGTATGTGTAGCATTGCCTGTACTCATTCACCCATCACGAACTTGAGCAGGTATTCACTAGTTACCACAGCCACAACGTCTGTCTAAACCCCACCCATTTCTACAATTTCTATTCTTAGAATCTGACTTCAACCCTAACCTTCACCACACAGCTAACCTTATGCCTAACCTTAACCTCAAAATAAGACCAAAAAGCAAATGGTTGTTGTCATGAATTTGTAAGTTTATAGCCAGTTTTGACTTTGTGGTTATGGTAACCAGTAACAACCTCTTGAGTGGCCATTGCTGGAACGAAGATGTATCCGTCTCTCCAAGTTTTTAATGACAGTGGATGAATTCACCTACTACCTGATGACACTCTTTTTCCATCCACTGAACAGCTCATTTGCCCAAGCTCCATTTGCTTGAATGGAGAGTGATACCTCATCTCTCGCTCCTTCTCTTCTCTCTGTGTGAGTTTTTAATGACAGTGGAAGTTGATTAGAGGGACTGGCTGAGGCTGTACCCAGAGGTGTTTCATATGGCTCATTGAGGTGGTGCTGGAGGTCCTCATCAGAGCCGCTCATCAACGCCAGGTTTGGCAAGGAGTTTGTGTGTGTGTGTGTGTGTGTGTGTGTGTGTGTGCGGCAACAATACTAAATCAAGGATGGACATCGCTTGAAGGTCAATACTGCAGGTAGCGATTTGAAATCTCTTTACAGTGTGAATACACACAAAGTAAGAAGTGAGTATGCATGTGTACACCTCTTCCCCATACATCCCCGTCCATGACATCCCAATGACATCCTGAAGAGATGTCCCTATGCGCCCTCACAACATCGTGACTGATCTGGCGTGGCCGCGTCCCTTTCTAAAAGTCCTATTGATGGATCACACAGAAGCCGGGTGAGTGATCTTTCGTCTGGACACACCAAAGAAGACAGATTGGGAATTGGGATTGCTCCCATCTCCTCACCTGTCTGTGTGGCTTCCATTGCGACTCAAAAGGCACACCAAAAGCACACTCTCCACTGATTAAAAGTAAATCTGTTGACCCGACAGTGACACAGTTTCCTTATCCCTCCTTAAGTAATGTGGAGATCATGAGAAACTGCCTGCTTTGCATTAACCTCCATTAAAACGGTTTGTTTGTCTATACAAGTGAAGTAATCGGTTAGAGGCCATTTTGTTTAACACTTTGACCCTTGATAATTGTTGTTTTGACACCTAATGGACGCTGTCATGCCAGTCGCATAAAATCGAAGAGCTAATACAGGAAACATGTTCCCGACAGCTGTAACTTTCCGTGTTTCAGAGTGGCGTGTGTGCGTGTCCACGTGCAAGCGTCCACGTGCCAAGTGTGTGTGTGTGCATGCTTAGTTTGTGTATGCACGTTTGGGTATGTGTGTGTGTGTGGCAGTCTCCTAATGGAGATGATTGGAGTAATTACACCCTGCAATGCTCCTGCAATTGAATCTGGCTGGCGTGAGGCTGGACTGTTAATGAAGCAGAGCTGAGATGGAGATGATTACCAGAGCTGGTAACACCAGGTGTATAGGAGCGCCAGCCAGCTGGTAAGATATACTCTAGAATTGTGATGAGCTATGGATTATATGGGTCCAGGGAGCTTCACTACATTGGATTGTAATCATAGTGTGTACAATTACACTATAGGCAAAATACACAACAAAATAATCCATATGTGCTTGTATGACATTAAAGATCAGAGATGTACTTTATTTGTCTAGCTGGCTGGTTTGTGCAGTTAATAATACTAGATATTTATTGAAACTGGCACTTCAGACAGTAGAGTAGAATGTTGAGATTGTAAACCAAGAAAATCACTAAGTATGTCTCAAATCAATGAGAACAAGCAGATAACCAATTGATGTGAAATTGGCCTCACTTCTCTATTAAACCCACTGTGATATCCAATGGCAGCCCATATCTCTGATCCATCACAGCAAACATCCAGTATTAACTAGCTGTGTGTGATAACACTGTATTGTATTTCACCCGTTGATAAGTCTTGGATCTAACTGCTCCATTTCCATTGAGGAGCTCCGTTTCCAATGTCCCACCACCCAGACAGAACAGGGCCTGGTTGTATAAAACACCTTAAGTTAATTTCCCACTTATCTTTTCCCTTAAAGTTTCCTAAACTTTAAGTCAGTTGCACAAAACATTTTAAGGTAAATGTTCCCCTTAAATTTAGTGAAAAAGTTAAGGGTGCCCATGAGGTCCCTAAGACTTAGGGCCTAAGTGCATAATTCAGTATGGACATCAATGTAAACAGCATTTGTGGAGGTGATTGTTGCTTTCATCTGCTCTGGATACAAAAGGAAAACCAGTTAGCTACTTAGCTTAACAATGGAAGTTACGCAATCCATGGCTACAAATCTAGCTGGATAGTTAGTTATAGCGACTCTGTAAGATAGTTTGACGTACTAGAAAGTAATATAAACAAGTTAAGAAAAAAGTAACTACAAGAAATGTGGTTTATTATCTTCGGAAGCAATTTGATCTCTTTGATGAGACCTTTAGTCAGTGAAGCAGGCCGTCTCCATGGTAACCAGATAGTCTTTCTGCCATACATGCCATCAAACTGCCATAAAACCCCTTAAGTGTGCCCTTACCTAAATAAATATTTGAGGGGCTCTATGCAAAGCCCTTAAACAATTCCCTTAAGTAAAAGGAGATATTATTCCTTAAGGTAAACAGGAAACACTTAAGATGTTTTATGCAACCGGGCCCAGAGCCTCATCCCCATTCAGTCAGTAAGGATCTGATCCTCCAGCAGGCTGATAACCTGACCACCAGGCCCCAGAACAGAGCACTTTTATCAGCCTGGCTTTACAGACACCCCTCTCCTCCTCAACCTCCTTCTACCTTTCCTCTCCTCTTCTCCTTCCATCATTTCCTCCTTCCACCATCCCTCCTCCATCCTTACAAGATTGGGCCTCCTCTATCGCTCTATAAATTAGGATGGGTTATCTCTCTGAGCGCAGTCAGAGTGGAGGGAGAACATTGCATTTATTATATCACCACTGTGGATCGATTGGGTTTGGATCGGTCCCGGACAACAAAAGAGCACTAATTTTATAATTCACCCTGTTCTGTTGAAAAGATATGGAGGAAAGAAAATAATTCTCAATTTGCAGACAATTGGTGCAGCTGCTCTATAGGAAGACCATTCTTATAAGCCTCTGAAAACAGAATATCGTATTATATCCTAAAATAGAATAAAAATACTCATTACAGTGGATGCATGTTGAGATCAATATGATGAATGCTCTTTCTGAATTCGACTCACAGATATCTGATGGAATTCTAGGAAGACGCACACAAAGGCAGTTTTGGTTCGGTGGCTAACCGAAAATTCACAGCCACACGTAATACCAATTGCATTTTTTGTGATGTTAGTGACAAAACATAACTATTATGTCCTATGAACATCAATTATTTCATTTATTTTATTAGCGTAACCATTTTATTTATAATAATAGGGTTGTATTTTTTGGGCCATTAATTTACTGTGTGGCATTGTGGCTTTTTCTGAAACAAAAAGTGATTAATTGCATTTTACACACACACACACACACACACACACACACACACACACACACACACACACACACACACACACACACACACACACACACACACACACACACACACACATTGTGATCATATTCCCTCATTTGCGGGAGCAACTCATCAGCGACACATTCAGAGTGGCATTAATTGAGTCTAATTGTGTAATATGGAGCTAATTACAAACAGCAGTGGTTCTTTGTGTGGTGAATCCAGTCCAGCTGCTAATGACAGTCCTGGCAGAGAGAAGAGCATCACGTCAGAAAAGAACACAACAGGACACTAAAGTAGAACAGACAAAGCCATAGAGAAAATAGTTCTGTTGTCCACCCTGTCTGGACAACAGTGGACAAATGATAGCCACCAACACACACAACATAAGGTTTCCAATCAGGCCTGTACTATGGTTATCAGGGTTTAAAACCTTTTAAACCTTATATAAGATCATACGTAAGCTTCATGGGTTGGTGAGCAGTGTGCTGAACAGCGTGTAGCAAACTTTGAGACAAAACTTTGAAAACAAGACGTTTTTAAACTTCCTAATGACTGTAAAAACAGTAGGTTATCTTAATCATATGTGAGAAGTCTGCTGCATGTATGGCGGAAAATAACCTGATGGAGATTATACCGCCGCCAGTATAATGAAAAGATTGAAGTTGCTCAATGTGAAAGTGACTCTGAAAAAGCTAATAAACAGCAAGGTGGACAGTCTCCGTGACAACCTGGAGCAGCTGCTCATAGAAAATCGAAATTTCATAAAAAAACGATTTGGAGCAGAAAGACAAATAAATCCTGAAGGTATTGACCTGGACCTGGAGTTGTGAAGATTACATTCCCTCAACCCAGACTTTATTTATTTAAATTAAACTCATCTGTATGGCGACTCCACTGTTGACTTGGATGGTTATTCTTGGTTTGGACACAACCAAAACGTTGACGGTACCTGGAGTTGCTTTAGACACAGGTCGTAAATGGGTATAGGAAACGTTCATTGAATTATTTTAAAGGATACCAAGTGCTGTATTCTGAATGGTAGATTATCACCACAAAATGATCATTTCACATCAATATCAACAAATAAAAAAGCAGTCGTCGACTATATTGTAACATCCCATGACTGAATGAATACATATTGGGAGTTGAGTGTGATTACCTCAAAGGAGCTTGTGGAAAGTTAAGGTCCTGAGTGTATTGGCCAGATTGGAGACCATAGACCATACTATTATCATTCATTGTTGTTTCTGAAATTCATGATGGGAAACTATACTGGGAAGGAAGGGGATGTAGGCTCATCTAAGTCAAATGCAAATCAGACCAAAAAAAGGCCTAGAAACCTACCTGACCATTTTCCTTCAGGTATAGAACTCAATATACTTTAAATGACTAAAACCAAATCGAAACTGTGTAGAAAAAAATAACATACCTATATTCAAACAGTTTCTTGACTGTCCAGCTCGCTAACAATCACAAGAGTTTAACATCCCTGCATTAATTCTTAATGGAAAATGAAAGGAAGTACAATGTTGCTCGACCCAGTGGGTTGCCTAACTTGGCTTCTCACAGCCGTCAACTTAGTAGCTTAAGGCTGTGTTCTTTTGGCAGTTAATTGTACTGTTTGTTGTGGTAAATCAATAATGGATGGTTTTCTGTGCTTTGTATGCCCAAATCTACAAAATCATACACTGCAGATGATTAATCTGTGAATTAACCCATCAAAACAAAACATGAATGAATGTTATTGCCTTCTGGCATTCCAGAAGATGGTAAGCAGGAAACGATCAAAACGCCGATAAAATAGTTAATGTTACGTTTTTGCTCAATCAGAAACAAACAAAACTAACACAAGCATCGAATCAAATCAAATGTATTTATAAAGCCCTTCTTACATCAGCTGATATCTCAAAGTGCTGTGCAGAAACCCAGCCTAAAACCCCAACCACAAGCAATGCAGGTGTAGAAGCACGGTGGCTAAACCCCCTAGAAAGGCCAGAACCTCGGAAGAAACCTAGAGAGGAAACAGGCTATGAGGGGTGGCAGGTCCTCTTCTGGCTGTGCCGGGTGGAGATTATAACAGAACATGGCCAAGATGTTCAAATGTTCATAGATGACCAGCAGGGTCAAATAACAATAATCACAGTGGTTGTCGAGGGTGCAACAGGTCAGCACCTCAGAAGTAAATGTCAGTTGGCTTTTCATAGAGTATCTTTACCGCTCCTGCTGTCTCTAGAGAGTTGAAAAGGTAGCACGTCCTGTGAACAGGTCAGGAGCAGCTGCACGGCCAGGTGGACTGGGGACAGCAAGGAGTCATCAGGCCAGGTAGTCCTGAGGCATGGTCCTAGGGCTCAGGTCCCCCGAGAGAGAGAGAGAGAGAGAGAGAAAGAAAGAAAGAAAGAAAGAAAGAAAGAAAGAGAGAGAGAGAGAGAGAAAGAGAGAGATAATTAGAGAGAGCATACTTAAATTCACACAGGACACTGGATAAGACAGGAGAAATACTCCAGATATAACAGACTGACCCTAGCCCCCCGACACAAACTACTGCAGCATAAATACTGGAGGCTGAGACAGGAGGGGTCGGGAGACACTGTGGCCCCATCCGATGAAACCCCCGGACAGGGCCAAACAGGCAGGATATAACCCCACCCACTTTGCCAAAGCACAGCCCCCACACCACTAGAGGGATATCTTCAACCACCAACTTACCATCCTGAGACAAGGCCGAGTATAGCCCACAAAGATCTCCGCCACGGGACAACCCAAGGGGGGTGCCAACCCAGACAGGAAGACCACGTCAGTGACTCAACCCACTCAAGTGACGCACCCCTCCTAGGGATGGCATGGAAGAGCACCAGTAAGCCAGTGACTCAGCCCTTGTAATAGGGTTAGAGGCAGAGAATCCCAGTGGAGAGAGGGGAACCGGCCAGGCAGAGACAGCAGGGTGGGTCGTTGCTCCAGTGCCTTTCTGTTCACCTTCATACTCCTGGGCCAGACTACACTCAATCATAGGACCTACTGAAGAGATGAGTCTTCAATAAAGACTTACAGGTTGAGACCGAGTCTGCGTCTCTCACATGGGTAGGCAGACCATTCCATAAAAATGGAGCTCTCTACAAAAATCTACAAAAATCTCTGAAACTGGAAACACTTATCTCCCTCACTAGCTTTAAACACCAACTGTCAGAGCAGCTCACAGATTACTGCACCTGTACATAGCCCACCTATAATTTAGCCCAAACAACTACCTCTTTCCCTACTGTATTTTATTTATTTAGTTATTTTGCTCCTTTGCACCCCATTATTTTTATTTCTACTTTGCACATTCTCCCATTGCAAATCTACCATTCCAGTGTTTTACTTGCTATATTGTATTTACTTTGCCACCATGGCCTTTTTGCATTTACCTCCCTTATCTCACCTCATTTGCTCACATCGTATATAGACTTGTTTATACTGTATTATTGACTGTATGTTTGTTTTACTCCATGTGTAACTCTGTGTCGTTGTATGTGTCGAACTGCTTTGCTTTATCTTGGCCAGGTCGCAATTGTAAATGAGAACTTGTTCTCAACTTGCCTTCCTGGTTAAATAAAGGTGAAATAAAAATAAATAAATATAGGAGAAAGCCCTACCTTTAGCTGTTTGCTTAGAAATTCTAGGGACAGTTAGGAGGCCTGCGTCTTGTGACCATAGCGTACGTGTAGATATGTACGGTAGGACCAAATTGGAAAGATAGCTAGGAGCAAGACCATGTAATGCTTTGTAGGTTAGCAGTAAAACCTTGAAATCAGCCCTTGCCTTAACAGGAAGCCAGTGTAGAGAGGCTAGCACTGGAGTAATATGATCCATTTTTTTTGTTCTAGTCAAGATTCTAGCAGCCGTGTTTAGCACTAGTTGAAGTTTATTTATTTATTTATTTAAAATATATATATATTTATATATTTTTACCCATTTTTCATGGTATCCAATTGTTGTAGTAGCTACAATCTTGTCTCATTGCTGCAACTCCCATACGGGCTCGGGAGAGACAAAGGCTGAATTTCATGCGATACACAACCCAACAGCGCGCATCCAACCCGGAAGCCAGCCGCACCAATGTGTCGGAGGCTACACCGTGCACCTGGCAACCTTGGCTAGCGCGCACTGCGCCCGGCCCGCCACAGGAGTCGCTGGTGCGCGATGAGACCCCTACCAACCAATCCCTCCCTAACCCGGACGACGCTAGGCCAATTATACGTTGCCCCACGGACCTCCCGGTCGCGAACCCAGGGACTCTGATGGCACAGCTGGCGCTGCAGTACAGCGCCATTAACCACTGCGCCACCCGGGAGGCCTCTAGTTGAAGTTTATTTAGTGCATTATCCGGGTAGCCGGAAAGTAGAGCATTGCAGTAGTCTAACCTAGAAGTGACAAAAGCATGATACGTAGATGGAAAAAAGCTGTCCTTGAAACAGTCTTGATATGTTCGTCAAAAGAGAGTTTCAGGGTCCAGAGTACAGCCGAGGTCCTTCACAGTTTTATTTGAGACGACTGTAGAACCATCAAGATTAATTGTCAGATTCAACAGAAGATCTCGTTGATTCTTGGGACCTAGAACAAGCATCTAGGTCCCAAAGTAGAACATTTGCAGCCATCCACTTCCTTATGTCTGAAACACAGGCTTCCAGTGAGGGCAATTTTGGGGCTTCACCATGTTTCATCGAAATGTACAGTTGTGTGTCATCCGCGTAGCAGTGAGTTAACATTATGTTTCCGAATGGCATCACCAAGAGGTAAAATATATATAGCGAAAACAATAGTGGTCCTAAAATGGGACCTTGAGGAACACCGACATTTACAGTTGATTTGTCAGAGGACAAACCATCCACAGAGACACGCTGATATCTTTCCAACAGATAAGATCTAAACCAGGCCAGAACTTGACCGTGTAGACCAATTTGAGTTTCCAATCCCTCCAAAGGAATGTGGTGATCGATGGTATCAAAAGCAGCACTAAGGTCTCTGATTTTTTAAGGCCATTTTTTGATGCCATTTTAATGCCATTAAAAGGTCATTTACCACCTTCACAAGTGCAGTCTCAGTGCTATGATGTGGTCTAAAACCAGACTGAAGCGTTTCGTATACATTGTTTATCTTCAGGAAGGCAGTGAGATGCTGCGCAACAGCTTTTTCTTACATTTTTGAGAGGAATGAGAGATTCGATATAGGCTGATAGCTTTTTATATTTTTGGGGTCAAGGTTTGGCTTTTTCAAGAGAGGCTTTATTACTACCACTTTAGTGAGTTTGGTACACATTCGGTGGATAGAGAGCTGTTTATTATGTTCAACATAGGAGGGCCAAGCACAGAAAGCACATCTTTCAGTAGTTTAGTTGGAATAGGGTCCAGTATGCAGCTTAAAGGTTAAAAGGCCATGATTATTTTCATCATTGTGTCAAGAGATAAAGTACTAAAACACTTGAGTGTCTCCCTTGATCCTAGGTCCTGGCAGAGTTGTGCAGACTCAGGACAACTGAACTTTGGAGGAATATGCAGATTTAAAGAGGAGTCTGATCTTTTCCTCAAAGAAGTTCATGAATGTATCACTGAGAAAGTGAAAGCCATCCTCTCTTAGGGAATGCTGCTTTTTAGTTAGCTTTGCGACAGTATAAAAAATATAGGTTTGTTCTTATTTTCCTCAATTAAGTTGGAAAAATAGGATGATCGAGCAGCAGTGAGGGCTCTTCGATATTACATGGTACTGTCTTTCCAAGCTAGTCAGAAGACTTCCAGTTTGGTGTGGCGCCAAATTTCTGGAAGCTTGCTTCAGAGCTCGGGTATTTTCTGTATACCAGGGAGCTAGTTTCTTATGACAAATGTTTTTTGTTTTTAGGGGTGCGACTGCATCTAGGGTATTGCGCAAGGTTATATTAAGTTCCTCAGTTAGGTGTTTAACTGATTTTTGTACTCTGACGTCCTTGGGTAGGCGGAGGGAGTCTGGAAGGGCATCTAGGAATCTTTGAGTTGTCCGAGAATTTATAGCACAACTTTTGATGATCCTTGGTTGGGGTCTGAGCATCTCTCCTCCTTGTTGATGTGTCTATTGTAGTTCATACTAGATCCTTGAGTCAGAGGGAATGTAGTATTAGCAGCAGAAGCAGAGAAAAACAGCCAAAGATAAAATCCACTCTGCTCAACTCAAACAGATAGGAGGAGTCAGCCCTGAGGACCCACCTCTCTATCCTAACAGATAGGAGGAGTCAGCCCTGAGGACCCACCTCTCTATCCTAACAGATAGGAGGAGTCAGCCCTGAGGACCCACCTCTCTATCCTAACAGATAGGAGGAGTCAGCCCCGAAGACCCACCTCTCTATCCTAACAGATCGGAGGAGTCAGCCATAAGGAACCAACTCTCTATACTAATAGATCGGAGGTGTCAACCCTGAGGACCCACCTCTCTATCCAAACAAGGTTGAGCTCAGCACAAAGGGAAGAGGAGAGGAGAGAGAGCACCTTTCTGCATACTAAGGTTTACGAGGAGGAGTCCATCCCTCTCTTTCCCTCTGGTCTCTATCTCCCTCTCTCTCGCCACCTCTCTCTTCATCTCTCTCCTGCGGTAGCGGCCTGTTGGTTGTCTGCTCCTGCTTTGTTTAACATTTGTATGTCAGGCCCATGTATTATTCATCTGGACAGGTTAGCAGCAGGATTATTCCTACCACAGCCTGTTTTCCCTCTGTCCACAGTGATGCAGCATCGATGGCTTAATGATGGGACAGGAAGGGCTCTGGGAGACGGCCATGCATCTGGTTCAGGGTGACACCTGCCAGGGAGGAGAGGCTCTAATGGGAGCAGAGCAGCTGGACCAGAGAGCAGACAGACCAGAGGAGAGGGGAGAGGAGGAGATAGGAGGGGAGAGGAGAGGGGCAGGCAGCAGGTCAATAAAGCATCCACTTTACTGGCCTAAAGCTCACTCTCTCTGTCTCTTTCTCTGGCCAGTCGTCACTACTTCAGAGGTGGAGGGGAAACGGCTCTTTGTTTTACTTTAATCACCATCCTAAATCTTACAGCTGGTGATTAAATGGATCCTTTGGGATATCTCTCCTCTCTCTATCTCCTGCCTCATTTCGGTAGTGAAGTGCTTATGTTCTTAGCTCCAACAGTACAGTAATACAAAACAATGCAAATCAATACATGCAAATTCAGAACGAGCAATGTCAGAGTCCGGAATATAAATATACATTATGTATGTGATGGTGTGTATAGACATTATTTTATTTTTATGTTTTATTTCACCTTTATTTAACCAGGTAAACTAGTTAACCAGGTAAGCTAGTTTCTCATTTACAACTGCGACCTGGCCAAGACAAAGCTAAGCAGTGCGACACAAACAACAACACAGAGTTTGTTGATGATTTACTTACAGGAGAGTGAGACCAAATCATGGACGCTGGACAGAGTGGATTTCAGTTGTAACAAAAAGGCAGTTTATTGAGTCAAAAGATATCTTGTCCTACAGTTTTAACGTGCACGGACCTGATTCATTTAGCTCAAAATGGAGGAGTTAGCTGAAAAAGGGCCTAAACAAAGGTTACAACAGTTTTTATACATAGAATAATGTAGGTGGAGTCTTGTCGTGGTGGTCTTCTGACTGGTCCCGAAGGGTTGGAGGCGGACCTGCTCCAGCCAGAGCAGGAGCCCCAATGGTGCACAGCAGAATCTTCTGCTCTGGGCACTCGACCAGAGGGGGGGGATGGAGTGTGTGTGTTAATGCAAGAAGGTATTTGTGTGTCAGGGGATCGTGAGGTAGGGACTGAAACTGGCAGTTTATGGCTGGGGGTAGGGTGCTTCCTGTTCGAACAGGGGTGCGTGCAATGACTTGAGTCAAGCGGATAAGTTTGGCGCTGTATAATATATGAGCTATGTGTATGAATATATGTATATATGACAAGTTACACATGGAATAAACAAGTGTACAGTCAATAACACAATAGAAAAAAAGTATATATACAGTGTGTGGAAATGGCATGAGTAGGTATGGCAATAAATAGGCAATAGTAGCAAAGCAATTGCAATTTAGCAGATTAACACTGGAGTGATAGATGAGCAGATGATGGTGTGTAAATAGTGATACTGGTGTGCAAAAGAGCAGCAAAGTAAATAAAAACAATATGGGGATGAGGTAAGTAGATTGGGTGGGCTATTTACAGATGAACTATGTACAGCTGCAGTGATCGGTTAGCTGCTCAGATAGCTGATATTTAAAGTTAGTGAGGGAAATCTCCAGTCTCCAGATTCAGTGATTTTTGCAATTCGTTCCAGTCACTAGCAGCAGAGAACTGGAAGGATATGCGGCCAAAGGGGGTGTTGGCTTTGGGGATGACTAGTGAGATATACCTGCTGGAGCGCGTGCTACAGGTAGGTGTTGTTATCGTGACCGGTGAGCTGAGATAAGGCAGAGCTTTACCTAGCATAGACTTATAGATGACCTGGAGCCAGTGGATCTGGCGACAAATATGTAGCGAGGGCCAGCCGACTAGAGCATAAAGGTCGCAGTGGTGGGTGGTATAAGGCGCTTCTGTAACAAAACAGATGGCACTGTGATAGACTGCATCCAATATTGCTGAGTAGAGTATTGGAAGCTATTTTGTAGATGACATCGCCGAAGTCGTGGATCGGTAGGATAGTCAGTTTTACTAGGGTATGTTTGGCGACGTGAGTGAAGGAGGCTTTGTTGCGAAATAGAAAGCCAATTCTAGATTTGATTTTGGATTGGAGATGTTTGATATGAGTCTGGAAGGAGAGTTTACAGTCTAGCCAGACACCTAGGTATTTGTAGTTGTCCACGTATTCTTGGTCAGAACCGTCCAGAGTAGTGATGCTAGTCGGGCGGGCGAGTGGGGGCAGCGAACGGTTGAAAAGCATGCATTTGGTTTTGCTAGCGTTTAAGAGCAGTTGGAGGCCACAGAAGGAGTGCTGTATGGCATTGAAGCTTGTTTGTAGGTTAGTTAACACAGTGTCCAAAGAAGGGCCAGATGTATACAGAATGGTGTCGTCTGCGTAGAGGTGGATAGGGAATCACCCACAGAAATAGCGACATCGTTGATATATACAGAGAAAAGGCCCGAGAATTTAACCCTGTGGTAACCCCATAGAGACTGCCAGAGTTCCGGACAACAAGGCCCTCCGATTTTACACACTGAACTCTGTCTGCGAAGTAGTTGGTGAACCAGGCGAGGCAGTAATTTGAGAAACCAAGGCTATTGAGTCTGCCGATAAGAAAACGGTGATTGACAGAGTTGAAAGCCTTGGCCAGGTCAATGAAGACGGCTGCACAGTACTGTCTTTTATCGATGGTGGTTATGATATTGTTTAGTACCTTGAGCGTGGCTGAGGTGCACCCGTGACCAGCTCGGAAACCGGATTGCACAGCGGAGAAGGTACGGTGGGATTTGAAATGGTCAGTGATCTGTTTATTAACTTGGCTTTCAAAGACTTTAGAAAGGCAGGGCCAGATGGATATAGGTCTGTAACAGTTTGGGTCTAGAGTGTCACCCCCTTTGAAGAGGGGGATGACCGCGGCAGCTTTCCAATCTTTAGGGATCTCGGACGAAACGAAAGAGAGGTTGAACAGACTGGTAATAGGGGTTGCAACAATGGCAGCGGATAATTTTAGAAAGAGAGGGTCCAGATTGTCTAGCCCAGCTGATTTGTACGGCTCCAGGTTTAGCAGCTCTTTCAGAACATCTGCAATCTGGATTTGGGTGAAGGAGAAGCTGGGGAGGCTCGGACAAGTAGCTGCGAGGGGCGCGGAGCTGTTGGCTGGGTTTGGGGTAGCCAGGAGGAAAGCATGGCCAGCCGTAGAGAAATGCTTATTGAAATTTTCGATTATCTTGGATTTATCGTTGGTGACCGTGTCGCCTAGCCTCAGTGCAGTGGGCAGCTGGGAGGAGGTGCTCTTGTTCTCCATGGACTACAGGATGCACATTTCTGTTTGAAAAAGCTAGCCTTTGCTTTCCTGACTGACTCTGTGTATTGGTTCATGACTTCCCTGAACAGTTGCCTATCGCGGGGTCTATTCAATGCTATTGCAGTCCGTCACATGATGTGTTTGTGCTGGTCAAGGGCAGACAGGTCTGAAGTGAACCAAGGACTACATATATTCCTAGTTCTACATTTTTTGAATGGGGCATGCTTATTTAAGATGGTGAGGAAGGCCAGTTTAAAGAATAACCAGGCATCCTCTACTGACGGGATGAGGTGAATGTCATGCCAGGATACCCCGGCCAGGTCGATTAGAAAGGCCTGATCGCAGAAGTGTTTTAGGGAGCGTTTGACAGTGATGAGGGGTGGTCGTTTGACCGCGGACCCATAGCGGATGCAGGCAATAAGGCAGTGATCTCTGAGATCCTGATTGTAAACAGCAGAGGTGTATTTGGAAGGCAAGTTGGCCAGGATAATATCTATGAGGGTGCCCATGTTTACGGATTTAGGGTTGTACCTGGAGGTTTCCTTGATAATTTGTGTGAGATTAAGGGCATCTAGCTTAGATTGTAGTACTGCTGGGGTGTTAAGCATATCCCAGTTTAGGTCACCTAACAGAACGAACTCTGAAGATAGATGGGGGGCAATCAATTCACATATGGTGCCCAGGGCGCAGCTGGGAGCTGAGGGGGGTATTTAACAGGCAGAAACAGTGAGAGACTTATTTCTGAAGAGATTAATTTTTAAAATTAGAAGCTCGAACTGTTTGGGCATAGACCTGGAAAGTATGACAGAACTTTGCAAGCTATCTCTGCAGTAGATTGCAACTCCTCCCCCTTTGGCAGTTCTATCTTGATGGAAAATGTTGTAGTTGGGTATGGAAATCTCAGAATTTTTGGTGGCTTTCCTAAACCAGGATTCAGACACGGCAAGGACATCAGGGTTGGCGGAGTGTGCTAAAGCAGTGAGTAAAACAAATTTAGGGAGGCGGCTTCTGATGTTAACATGTATGAAACCAAGGCTTTTTCGATTACAGAAGTCAACAAATGAGAGTGCATGGGGACACGCAGGGCCTGGGTTAGCCTCCACAACACCCGAGGAACAGAGGAGGAGTAGGATGAGGGTACAGCTAAAGGCTAGCAAAACTGGTCGTCTAGTGCGTTGTGGACAAAGAATAAAAGGAGCAGATTTCTGGGCGTGGTAGAATAGATTCTGGGCATAATGTGCAGACAGGGGTATGGTGGGGTGCGGGTACAGTGTAGGTAAGCCCAGGCACTGAGTGATGATAAGAGAGGTTTCATCTCTGGACATGCTGGTTACACTGGGTGAGGTCACCGCATGTGTGGGAGGTGGGACAAAGGAGGTATCTAAGGCATGTACAGTGGGACTAGGGGCTCCGCAGTAAACTTAAACAATGATAATTATCCTAAACAACAGTATACAAGGCATATTGACTTTTAAGAGAGACATAAAGCGAGGCATAAAGCAATCACAGGTGTTGATTAGGAGAGCTAGCTAAGTCAACAACGGGTAAGACAACAACAGCTAATCAGCTAAGTCAACAACAACAGGTAAAATGGTGATGAATGGGCAGAGAGGGTCGGTTAACTACACACAGGGTCTGAGTTCGGGGCTACGGCCGACAGATAAACAAAGGTAAACAAAGTACCGTGATAAATGAACAGTCCAGCAGGCATCAGCTATGTAGCCAAGTGATCATAGGGTCCAGTGTACAGCAACAGATGAAACAGGGAAGTCACTGGGTAGTCGTTACTACACTAGCACGCGGGAGACACAGCGTTTAAAGTTAGCAGTCCGGGGTAAGTAGAAGCGTCTGATCCGTTGTCCTGCAAAGGCCGGTTGAAGGCACAGCTGATGGAATTACGTCTGCGGACAAGTCGTGGTGGTACGGCGGGGCGCTGTGTCGACGAAGGGACAGGGCGAGATGGCGAAAGAGTTATTGTAGTTGTGGTAAATATGAACAGTATATGAATAGAAAAGGTGTGTACAACAGTAGTTATATAGGATGAGCCTTTTCTAAAATACAGTCGAAACATAACAAGGGGTAAAAGCCCAGGTATTCCACTTGTCCAGTTGGGATAGGGCAGTGTGTAGTGCGATTGCGATTGCGTCATCCGTGAATTTGTTGGGGCGGTATGCAAATTGTAGTGGGTCTAGGGCAAACTTTTTATAGTCCCATACCCCTTCAAACATTCAACCTCCAGCTGCGTACCCCCTCTAGCACCAGGGTCAGCGCGCTCTCAATTGTTGTTTTATGCCATCATGGTAAGCCTGCCACGCACACACTATACAATACAATTATTAAACATAAGAATGAGTGTGCATTTTTGTCACAACCCGGCTCGTGGGAAGTGACAAAGATCTCTTTTAGGACCAGGGAACAAATAATAATATAATAATAATAATCAATAATTTGCTCTTTATTTAGCCATCTTACATATAAAACTTTATTTGGTCATCAAAAATTGTGAATAACCCACCACAGGTTAATGAGAAGGGTGTGCTTGAAAGGATGCACATAACTCTGCAATGTTATGTTGTATTGGAGAGAGTCTCAGTCTTAAATAATTTTCCACACACAGTCTGTGCCTGTATTTAGTTTTCATGCTAGTGAGGGCCGAGAATCCACTCTCACATAGGTATGTGGTTGCAAAGGGCATCAGTGTCTTAACAGCTCGATTTGCCAAGGCAGGAAACTCTGAGCGCACAGCCCAATCCAGAAATCTGGCAGTGGCTTCTGATTAAATTCAATTTTCACAGAACCACTTGTTGCAATTTCGATGAGGCTCTCTTGTTCAGATATTGGTAAGTGGACTGGAGGCAGGGCATGAAAGGGATAACGAATCCAGTTGTTTGTGTCATCCGTTTCGGGAAAGTACCTGTGTAATTGCGCACCCAGCTCACTCAGGTGCTTCTCTATATCACATTTGACATTGTCTGTAAGTTTGAGTTAATTTGCAATCAAAAAATCATACAATGGATGGTGTCCTTGTTAATTCAGACATAGAAATCTCCAACTTCTTAATCATAGCCTCAATTTTGTTCCGCACATTGAAAATAGTTGCAGAAAGTCCCTGTAATCCTAGATTCAGATCATTCAGGCGAGAAAAACATCACCCAGATAGGCCAGTCGTGTGAAAGCGGTCAGACAAGTGAAAATGATGGTCAGTAAAGAAAACTTTAAGCTCGTCTCTCAATTCCAAGAAATGTGTCAATACTTTGCCCCTTGATAACCGAGGGAAGCGCATTTCTGTATGTTGTAAACGCGTTACATTGTCGCTGCCCATATCATTGCATAGTGCAGAAAATACACAAGAGTTCAGGGGCCTTGCTTTAACAAAGTTAACCATGTTCACTGTAGTGTCCAAAACGTCTTTCAAGCTGTCAGGCATTCCCTTGGCAGCAAGAGCCTCTCGGTGGATGCTGAAGTGTACCCAAGTGGCATCGGGAGCAACTGCTTGCATGCACGTTACCACTCCACCATGTCTCCCTGTCATGGCTTTAGCGCCATCAGTACAGATACCAACACATCTTGACCACCAAAGGTCATTTGATGTCACAAAGCTGTCCAGTACTTTAAAAATATCCTCTCCTGTTGTCCTGGTTTCCAGTGGTTTGCAGAAGAGGATGTCTTCCTTTATTGACCTGCCATAAACGTAACGGACATATACCAGGAGCTGTGCCAGGCCCGCCACCTCTGTTGACTCATCCAGCTGTAACGCATAGAATTCACTTGTATGCGAAGCAGTAATTGTTTCAAAACATCTCCTGCCATATCACTGATGTGTCGTGAAACTGTTGTTTGATGAAGGCATTGTCTGTATAGTATTTTTGGGCATTTCCCCCAGCATTGTCCCAGCCATATCCGCGGCAGCAGGAATAATTAATTCCTCCACAATAGTATGGGTTTTGCCTGTCCTAGCCACTCGGTAGCTCACCATATAAGACACTTCTAGCCCTTCTTATTAATGGTATCTGTTGCTTTTATACATGTCTTACTACTCGAAAGTTGCCTTAATTCTCTCTCGAAAAACTCCTGTGGCTTATTTTTCAAATTGACATGTTTCGTTTCTAAATGTCTGTGCACGAGTGAAGGTTTCATCGAGTTGTGAGATAGTACTTTTGCACTACTCCCAATATAAGTGAACCCCAAATCTCGTCATATTTGCGCCTCTTCGATGGTCTAATGTCCCTGTCTGTTGTTCGGTGCTTTCCCGGGTAAGGGGGCAGTAGCCCTTCGGGTGCATCAGATTCACAACTGTCAGTGTCCATGATAGCTGGGCTAACAACAAATGTGAATTTACTGATGCTAGCATTGGATGTGCTCGTGAAAACAGAACAACTTGTGTCGTCGACAGGTGCAGGTGTAGTACTGCTGGTAGTAGCAGTACTACCAGTAGAGCTGGTACTTGTCTCTATGGACACGGGCCTTACTTTTTTTAACCATTTATCTATTTTCGAGATAACGGAAGGAGCAGCAGCTACATTTGGTTACATACGGACCATTAGTGGAATTCCCGTGAGAGAGTAACAGTTAATGTGATTGCATGTTAATTATTTGACTAAGCTACCAGTATTTGACATTGTGTTGCTATTTCACTGAACACTAGATGGTTGAATTGTATTTTTGGCAGTGAAACGAGGCTACTCAGGTGAGAAAAAACCCCAAATGTATAGCCCCGTTAGAAAATATAAATGGACTGTTTGAAATTATAAAAAGAAAATGTGAAACACATTTTTATTTGGCGTACCCCCGACGGAATTGGGTGTACCTCTGGGCCTGAATGGCTTCTGGGCCTGCAGCCTTGCGAGGGTTAACACGCTTGAATGTCTTATTCATGTCAGAGAACGAGAGCCCACATTCCTCGTCGTGTTGGTGGTACTGTGCTTTCCTCGAAGCGGGCAAAGAACGTGTTTAGCTTGTCTAGGAGCATGGCGTCGGTCTTGTGGCTGGTTTTCCCTTTATAATCCGTCATTGTCTTGAGTCCGTGCCACGTACATCTCATGTGTGATTGCCTTACGGAAGGCATAGCTGGACTGTCTGTACTTGTTCATGTTTCCAGTCACCTTGCCGTGGTTAAATGCGATGGTTCACGCTTTCAGTTTTGTGTGGATGCTGCCATCTATCCAAGGCTTTTGGTTTGGATAAGCTCTAATCGTAACAGTGGGAACAACATCCTCTATACACCGAGTCAGTGTATACGTCAATGTAATTCTTAGAGGCAACCCGGAACATATCCCAATCCGCTTGATAAAAACAATCTTGAAGCATAGTTTCCAATTGGTCAGACCAACGTCAAAAAGTCCTTATTTACATTTTTGTCATTTAGCAGACACTCTTATCCATAGTGACTTACAGTAGTGAGTGCATACATTTTCATACTTTATTTGTACTGGTCCCCCATGGGAATCGAACGCACAACCTTGGCATTGCAAGTGTCATTCTCTACCGACTGTGCCAAGGATATCACACATCAATTGAGGTAGTGCCAAATACAAATTCACAAGTGCTGCGAATTCGGGTGGAATTTTCTACCAAGAAGGAACATACTCGCCGATAATCATACCCTGTATCGAATCCCTACACGGCTGTTGTATTTAGCCTTGAATCTTTTTTAAATGCTTTCTTTTACTTACCGTGACAATCTGAGAGTAGAAAAGCATCGGGCTTCATCCGGCAATCCTCATTCCTCTCACCCCGTAAATCTGTTATCATCCTCCATAACTTTTTATTATGAAACCCTGTCTCTTATTGTTAATCCGCTCACCCTCTACAGGATTCAAATTTATAGAAGGGGAACCTAAATGTGTTAAGCCTAAACACCACAGGAGTTAAATCTTGTTTATCTCAAATAAGAGAAATGGCTTAATCTATACATTTAATATCAAGTTCACATCGAAAGCGTAATTGAGGACACAGAATTGGAGGAAGACTTGAGAATGACAAATGTTTCAAATTGTTTGAAATCAGTGCACATGGCACACATGCAGGAAAATCAAATAGTTTATAGAATGGAGCATTCAAAGACTGACATTAATTGATCAAAATGTAATTAGAGAATTCAGCTAAGGGCTTTTGTGCTCAGAGTGAATTAAGAGGAAGGGGAGAATTCTGTTGAGTAATACATTAATGACAAACAATGCTGTATATACAGTTAAATAAATGCCACAGAGGGACAAACAATTGAGCACAAATAATTACAATTATGTATAATAACTGAAAATTGAGAGCGGCTGATTTCTGGCTCCATCAGAATGCGCAGCCCGTAAGGAGCAGAGGATGGGGCTGACTGAGGGACAGCCGAGCATAGGTGTGGAGGTCAAAGACAGAGACCCATCCGGGCACAGGTGTCAAAGCCACGGACAGAGGTGGTGGAGTAGTCCGTACAGGAGTGGAGGACTGATGCGGGTAAAGGTGTGGACTGAATGCTGGATGGAGGGTTGGGACCTCCAGGTACTCCTTCAAAGTCATCTGATTGGCAGCATATTTTTTTGCGTCACTCTTCATCGATGCCACCAAATACCCAGCATACCACAGAGCATTTTCAACAACCTACTTGAAGGTCTGCTTCCTCTAAAGGCTGAACTGCATCGCATGTTGACCCAAAAAGTGTGCCTTGTTGCTGGGTTGCCAACTCGGAGCAGTACAGCCCTCCTGGATAAACGTATCTGCAGATATAGCCCTGGTGTACTCTCTTTTAGAACTGTCTCCTGAAATGGCAAGCATCCTTACTGTAAAAAAACGGAATCAAATTAAATGAAATCAAATTGTATTCATCATATATACAAAATACTGTGGGGTGTAAACAGTACAATGGAATGCTTACTTGCAAGTTACATCTCAATATAGCCCTTATGTCATGGGGGTATGATATTTGTGCGTTTGTAACTTTCTCACTCATCATTATTCACAATTCATGAGGACTATCCGTAATCATTAATGTAGACGTGTTTAGAAACCTATTCTATTCTCATATACAATAAGTGACTCCAAAATGACACAATACATTATTTACCATTCATTTCTATTGGGCTAAAATAATCTGAAACACAACCAAATGCATCCAACAGTTTGCAGAGTCACAAGCTTGATGTAATCATTGTGTGCTAGGGATATGGGACCAAATAATACACTTTTGACAACTTTAAAACACATAAGTGAATTTGTCCCAATACGTTTGGTTCATCTTAAATGGGGGACTATGTACAAAAAGTGCTGTAATAAAAAGGGCTGGAGTACAGAGCCAAAACAACCAAACATTTCACTAATCCAATACTTTTGAAGCTCACTGTATATTTAGTTTGTTTTCCAACTCTTTGCTTCCTGGAATCCTTACTGTTCATTAAGACAAGGCTTCCTTTTGGCAGTTTTCTGAAACTCGGCTCCATGTCTGCTGTGAAAATAAATGGGAAAGTTTGTATTTAATAAGCATAAATGATATACATTTTAATCACAGTGAGCAGACGGGATTAATAGATGGAACAATAAAATGAAGTATATAAACTCTAGCTACTTATGTTGCCCTTTCTAGCTGCTTGCTTAAGCACATTTCTACCACAAAGAGACACACCAGCATAAGCAAGTGCATAGGATATCGATTGTGCCTTTTAATTCACAATTAACAGGATGACCCTAGCCTATTTGATTTCAAGACAATGTTTGCCCTATAGCTATGCCTGGTCCAATTAGCTAAATTAATTTAAAGAGAAAAGGAGAGGTTTGCTGATGCTGATGCTGAGTTGAGTGACAAAACACAACTACTAGCTATAAAATCACACTTTGTTTATGTAGCTAGCTACGGTAATAAGAAAATAATAACTCCAGTTTAGTATGGAAATAGTGGGGATAACAGACTATTTTGATGGTCAGAGTCATCGGACGTGAAGCTAGCTATGTTACTTCGATAACCTGTGTCAGTGTCAAAACACCAGTTTACTAATGTGTTAGATAGCATTACTGTAGCTATACTGTAAATCTTGTTAACCGTGCTAACATATTACTGTACTGTAGCCTAATACACTGATCTTACATGCTAGATATTCCAATCGATGATGATGACACATGAAAACAGCAGACAACCAAACATTGTAGCTAATGTTACTTCAGAAAATAAAGATAACTTGCCTCTTCTAGCGTTTAAAGGTCCTGCCATAGTTCATAGCTAACGTTACTTCAGAAAAGAAAGATAACTAGCGAACAAAATTACCTGAGAGGAAATATATTTGTCCACGGTCCTCTTCTAGCGTTTAAAGGTCCTGCCATAGCTCATAGCTAAAGTTACTTCAGAAAAGAAACATAACTAGCGAACAAAATTACCTGAGAGGAAATATATTTTTCCACGGTCCTCATTGGTCAATTCTTGGTTAATTCTTGGTTGCACTGGCGTCTCGGATTGGTTGGCGAGTACAATTCTTGGATGCAGACGACGATATGATTGGTTGTCGCAACCAGAAATGTCCTCGACTCACCGTTGTCAGGGGTAGCTACACGGGACCTGTTTGAGGTTTTGCCTCTAGGAAGGGAGGAGCAGAATGGAGACATGATCTGATTTGCCAAAGGGAGAGCGGCCTCAGGATATGCGTAGTTCCTTGAGAGCCGTCGTTGTGTCAGCTTGAGGGGGAATATCAGCGGCCGTGATGATGACCGAAGATAATTCTCTTGGGAGGTAATGCGGTCGGCATTTGATAGCAAGGTATAACAGATATGGAGAACAAAAGGACTTGAGTTCCTGTACGTAACCACAATCACACAATGACTAGTTTATCAACACACCTCCACCTTTCTATTTCCCGGAGAGTTCTTTCTTCCTGTCTGCACGATGTACGGAGAACACCGCCGGGTGTATGGATGGGGACAGTATATCTGGAGAGAGACATGATTCCGTGAAACAGATTATGTTACCAATTTTTCAGGTCAGATGAGCTGTATCACAGTGGACTGTTTCTCTCCTGTAAGTATCACCCAGGGTTGTGTACTGTACTGGATGGGTTCTGTATGATAATCATTGGTCTGAGTGGAGACATTATTATCTCTGCTAGTTCGCAGATAATAAAATGTGCAGGGTGGTTTTGTTACAGAGAGTAAAAGGCCGTGTGTTACCAGACCAGAGCTGCACATTCCCCAGTATACCTTGAGCTGTGAAAGATTCATGTCCTACCTGGTTGAATGTGGCGTCACTAATGCCGCTTGATGCCAGATGGCATTTCACTGGGCTTGGTGGCATTTCTACAAAGGGGCCTGTTGTATTTAATGGCAGACAGCACTCGTGACAGTTCACATTAGTCGTAGTGCATATTGAAAGTTTTAAACCAGCCTGCTTCTCTGTTAAGCTTTATATGAAATATCATCAGCAAATTGTAGCGGAAAATTAGGTCACAGCCGTGGAAAGGAATCACCATGGCTGTCCAGACAGGAAGAAAGGCTGCACTGAAAGCTCTTCAATACACAAGAAGAGTTTAATGCTAAAGTACCATGTACAACACAGAAACTGTCCTTCGTTTTTGATAACGATGATATCATGAGAAACGAAGGTATTTGTTTTTAAAGAAATGTTCAATGGTTCCTACAGTATATGCAAGCTATTTATGCCGTTTAACAAGATGCAAATTGTTAAAAATTACCAACTGTCATTAGATTGGTTGCCCTACTATCATTAGTGTAGGTTTTGAAGGTCAACTACATACAAAAGGCAGTAGTGAGAAAAATATAAAGTGAAGAAAACTTATTCACTGCAATGTATGCTTTTTTCCAAAGGATTTAAAACTAATTGAAACTTTTCCCCAGACCTGCTCATTACTGCTCACCCCTTCCCTCAGTTATTTACAACGCATTCGTACAACATTTTGTGCAATGCTAATTGATGTTCACCACTTAACAATCTGTTAACAAATTGTTTTTCTGGAGCTGAAATTAAGACTCGCAACAATGTTTTGAGTGGGTTCAGTGAATGGGTAGTGCTCTGTGTGAAGAATTGAACATGAATCAAATGATTTATTAGTAGAATTAAGTATTTCTCAGTTACTATGGGAACATAATACATAATTTAGAGTAAAATACTGAATTTGGAAGAATGTATGAACATTCTTGTACACATTTTGGGGTTTTGGGCGAAGAGAAACATGGTTCACAATTCATTGTCGTATTGAAAACAAGCTAGAGCAATTAGTGTGTGTATGCGTGTGTGGCGCTCAATGTAGCTCTTCCAGGCATGATAATTGTCTCTCCTTTTTCAAATTATTTTTTTTCTCAGGAAACAATATGCACAATTATCTAATCACACACCCCTAGAGAGCAGAAACAATGACATCACACAGCTGTTTTGTACACACTGCACTTCTGTCTCATCTCAGTTCTGTCCCACACTAGCCAATCTAATAGCCTATGCAAACACTCCATCATTGTACAACTAATGTACAATTACTGTGCAATTATACAATATGTTATTGTCAATCGAAATGGAAATGGGTCCTTTTGCTGTTTGTTATCTAATTGCACAGTACGGCAATGAATACAGTGCAATTGTACAGTAGCATCCTGGATGGAGTTCTGTACGTTGAATAAGGAAAATGGGTTGGTTGCAGAGAGTGAGATGAATATGAAGAATCTTGCCGTTACTCATCCAGTCTCAGCTGGAGGCCTGCTGGGCCTAAATAATCCACTTCAGTGGAGTGTTGTGTGCAGGCAGACTGAGAGGTGCATACTGCATATAAATGTAGCCACAATCAGCATACCCTTATCTCCAGTCTCTCCTGGTTCCTGTTGTTGCATGATTGTGATTCACTGTAATAGAGAGAACATTACTGACATGTTGTTTGTGAAAGTTGAACTGTAATACAGTAGTACAACATAATGCTATATTATGTAAGGGAAAAACGCTGACATTCTGTACATTACCTTGGAAATAATGGACGACGCAGCTCATTTTGCCAAGATAATGTACAGAACAGAGGCGTTTATCCCGCTTATACCACAGTTGCCAAAAAAAACAATACTAAAGCACACATTCGTTAATATTATTATTTTTTTAAATTATACTTTCTCATCTTTCGGTTGCTAGAGACGCGACCCAGTCGTTCATTTGATTAGTTCGATATTTATGGAAACGACCCAGTAGTTCGTTCTATATGTCAATCACGACCGCTGCAGCCAGTCGCTGCATTTGTTTAAGCTGTTTTCTATTGACATTCATTTTGATACATCTATAGCAATGAGCTGATGATGCCTTATTTTGCCTGGCACAGCTGGAAAAGTTTGCCTTCACGTTAGGACACTCGACACTGTTCATTACGATTAGTATCAAACACTAGGCTAGAAGCTAGCTAAATAGCTTGTTGCTAGCAAACCTTCCAATATGACAGAATTCAAAAATACCTGTTGCTGAAATCAGCCGGTTAAACTAGAAAACAAATGGTAGGATTTGACAGCCTAGCACTACTTCTGCAACATATGAACCAGAGAAATGAATGTTCATCACTCACCACGTTAGGTCATCAGATGCTCCAAAAAAATGACCCTCTGCAAAAACAAATCACTGCTAGCTATCTAGCTAATGTTATCTAAGTGTTTCCTCATTGGACCTGCGTTTACAATGTATCCTATTTCGGTTTATGTGGTTGTTGGTTTAGCTTTCTGTAACTTTGTAGCAAGTATGGTCTGCAAATGTGGGCACATATTGCGTCAAGATATCGAGACACTGCAAGACACCGATATATTTTCCAACTGTCCCAATATCTGGTTTTAATGTCCATTCTAGAATACCCTTCTAACCAATCAGAAACGAGTATTCAACATTGCTGTGGTACAAACACAAATATCCTGTAAGACACCAAAACATAGAAAAATGTCCAGGTAGGATGGTACCCTTTACCTGGTAAGATGCAGTCTTCCAGTTATTCGTCCAGTTCCAGCTGTCAGTGAAAATGATTTCATACACCCCCAGGCTGCAGGCATCTCCTAATGGTCTATCCTAACCCACAGACCCACAATCTAGTGTGGTGGAAATACGTGGCTCACGGCACCCTGGTGGTTTCTGTTGGCTGCAGCAGGGATCCCGTGGACGATGTCTTTCATGTTGACCAGGCTTTTCCTGCCAATGTCTCATGTAATGCCATTGCCCCGGGGACGTGGTGTAAATCTGGGAGCCTGCTGCGGTCTCCATGGCGGATGGCTGCTGATGCCACTGGCTGTCGTAATCAGGGAGCGTGTAAGATATGCAAAGCCCAGGGACTCTGTGACTCTGACATGCCAGCGAATGGATACAAGTGGAATCGACAAGTTCCTTAAAAAAAAAAATTCCGTATCAGGGATGACTGAAATGAAGACCACATGTCTTTGTGCACTACATAGGGAATAGGGGGCCATTTCAGATGTAGCCTTAAATGAAAGCAGGGCACTACGTAGGGAATAGGGGGCCATTTCAGATGTAGCCTTAAATGAAAGCAGGACACTACATAGGGAATAAGGGTAATTTCAGACATTACCTAAATTGAGACCAGAGCACTTCATAGGGAATAGAGTGCAATTTTAGTGCACTACTCTTGACCTTGATAGTGCACGACATAGGGAATGAGGGGCCATTTTAAACATGACCTAAGTTGACACCAGCAAGAAAGTGATCGATGGCGATGAGTAGAGTAGAAGCACTTCTATGTGAATGAGTGAGCTGTACTGTATCATTTCAAGACTGAATCCTGGTGAGATCCTGGCTGTACAGAGTCCATATTAGGACAGAGTCACACAGATGTTGTGTCAGACAGTCAATTGAAGGTTGTGTCAGAGCCACTGTCCTAATATGGACACCGTATGGCTGGATTGTGCACCGAGACCACAGCAGGGAGTGACTGATAGATGGAGGATCATTAGTAGAGCAGTCAACAGAAGCACCGTATCGCTGTGGGAAAAACACAAACTGTCCAATGTCCATCCACCTTGAGGACAGCAGCCACCTTGTTTGATTGACAGACCTGATTAATGTCATACTGTTCTGTACCAGATCAATGGCATGCATCCAAAATGGCACCCTACTTCCTATATAGTGCACTACTTTCGGCCAACCCGGCCAAAAGTATTGCACTACATAGGGAATAGGGTGCCATTTTAGACACCGCCTTGCTGTCCACCTTGAGGTGTTTGATTGACTGACCTGATGAATGTCAGTGTTCTGTACCAGATCAATGGTGTGCCTGCCCACAGAGAACCTGGTCCATTTCACTGTGATGACAGATCCATGGAATTGACTGGCCTGACAATCTGTGGCGGTGGTTTGACTGTGAGCCGCTGGCTAAGCAGCAGGGTGATGGATTTGATGAACCAAGGACATGCACTGTAGGTTACTGTACGTTTTGAGGATGGTTGTGAATGTTGGATGTTGGATGAAATCCACGAGCAATAACAGAATAGGCATTATGGTGCCTCGTGTGAGGATGATCTATAACATAACTGTAACATAGTGACACACTTTCATAGGAAAATCCAATATTTATGCATGTTATTGTAATAATAATATAATTTACATTGACTTCATTTCTTGTATTTTAATGCTGAGATCAGAGATGGGAACAGGCTTTCATAGCTGTACTTAAAAGTGACAAATGTTCTGCCTGCTGTTGAAAAGGTTTCATATCCGCGAGCAGCTGGATGATCAATCGATACTAAGTCCTGCAGTTCCACAGTCATCCATCTTGACTATGTATGGAACCTAAATCAATGGATCACTTCGGATTTCTGGGAAAATGCTGATTGGGCGGGAAAACACATTGGGTGGGTTGCACCGACATGGTTTAAATTAATCTAGGATTAGGGCTAATCTAGGTTTTGTAAATCCAGGTTTATAACTAATCAGAGATGTGTTGCACCATTTAATTTTTAATCTGGATCAGTAAATCTATGATTAACAGTTTTAAACAATGATAAGCGACATGATACACTAATAGGTGAGGTATTTTGTGAGTTGAAACAAAATTGCTTGCCCACTTGACAAATGAGGCAACAAAGTTGTTTAGCCATTTATTATTAGTTGGGTAGCCTAGCCACCTGATCACGGCACGCCAAAGCAGTTCACATTTCTCTGCATCGGAAAAAGACCTCTTGTCAGAGCTGATGGAGGAATTTAGTAACGCACTGGAGGAGAAAACGACAGACAACATGACTGTCAAAAAGAAGGAAGACACCTTGGTCGTTTTATGCGACCGATTTAATGGATCGTCAGCGACTAAAGAGAAGAGAGACACAGATGAAGATGGGCTGGAAAAACTGAAAAGCCAAAAAGGATATGTCAGAGGAGAGGAGGGACTACTACAGACCAGAGGGTGGCCTCCGTCCAAGGGAATTGGTAATCTCTCCCAGAAAATATGCAAGATGATTCCCCAGCAGTTTGCCCCTCTCCTTAAACCATATGATGACGACAGACAACTCAACTCAACAATATTTAGTAAGCATAAATAACTGGTCAACAGCAATGACTATAATGCACGCTAAAATGAACGTGAATGCTACTTCACTACAATGTTAACATTATCAGTCCCGTTACAGCATGTTCCATAACGTCATCATTTGTACTCAGGCTGGCACATCTTAACGTGAATGCTACTTCACTACAATGCTACCGTTACAGCACGTTAAATAACGTCATCAGGCTGGGCCTATCATAAGGCCCAAATAAATTGCTGTACAAAACCAATATTTGTATTTAATTTAAACAATAATTTATTTAAACAAGAATGTATTAAAACAATGCTTCCCCAAGCAATTTGGTGTTCTTCAGTCTTGTCCCCAGTCGTGTTCTCTTGTCAGAATAAGAGAGGTGTTGTTTTTTCTCTCTTCAGGTGTCTGGGGGTTTGAATGGGGAGGATCCCCATTAGACATTTTGAAAGCAGCATCAACTCTTCCTGGGGTCCACACAGAACATGAAACATGACATAGTACAGAACATTAATAGACAACAGCTTAAGGACAGAACTACATACATTTAAAAATGGAACACATAGCCTACATACTGTATCAATACATACACACAAACTATCTAGGTCAAATAGGGGAGAGGCGTTGTGCCGTGAGGTGTTGCTTTATCTGTTTTTTAAAACCAGGTTTGCTGTTCATTTGAGCAATATGAGATGGAAGGGAGTTCCATGCAATAATGGCTCTACAGTGTATAATACTGCAAGCTTTTTTGAATTTGTTCTGGATTTGGGGACTGTGTAAAGACCCCTGGTGGCATGTTTGTGGTGGTAAGTGTGTCTGTGAGAGCTTTGCATAATTTGACTATGTAAACAATTTGGAATTTTCAACACATTAATGTTTCTTATAAAAAAAAAATGCTTAATGGTTGGTCCAACCTGTCTTTCCGGTTGCATTACAGAGTCCTTGGAGAAGCAATATCTCCTTGACAACTCATCATTATCATAAAACTCAACAGGATTCAACCTGCCTCTAGTTATTCTCTGAGGAACTCTGTCGTTTTAGTCTCTCCACAGTAGATATGCTGCAATTTTAGCAGCTAAACCACCTCAAGTGCCAGTTTAGAATTTATCTCCAAAATAAGTTTATATTCAATTTAAAGTGAAAACTAAACTTTGAGGAAGGATTTAATTTAACTAGGATTAATTTAAAACTAGGTTTAAAGTTTGGTGCAACAAGATTAATAGCTAAGCCTTGATTTAACCCAGTTTAAGAGTTAATCCATGTTGGTGCAGTGTCACTTTCAGCGTGTCACTTTCTTTTTTTCATCAACCACTTTATCGGAGAGGGGGAGCAGAAAGCTATTCCATTTACAGTAGACCTGTACAGAATCACATCCCATATACAGTAGACCTACAGAGGATCACATCCCATTTACAGTAGACCTATAGCGGATCACATCCCATATACAGTAGACCTATGGAGGATCACATCCCATTTACAGTAGACCTATAGAGGTTCACATCCCATTTACAGTAGACCTATAGAGGATCACATCCCATTTACAGTAGACCTATAGAGGATCACATCCCATTTACAGTAGACCTATAGAGGTTCACATCCCATTTACAGTAGACCTATAGAGGATCACATCCCATTTACAGTAGACCTATAGAGGATCACATCCCATTTACAGTAGACCTATAGAGGTTCACATTCCATTTACAGTAGACCTATAGAGGTTCACATCCCATTTACAGTAGACCTATAGCGGATCACATCCCATTTACAGTAGACCTATAGCGGACCACATCCCATTTACAGTAGACCTATAGCGGATCACATCCCATTTACAGTAGACCTATAGAGGATCACATCCCATTTACAGTAGACCTATAGCGGATCACATCCCATTTACAGTAGACCTACAGAGGATCACATCCCATTTACAGTAGACCTATAGAGGATCACATCCCATTTTCAGTAGACCTATAGGAGTACATTCCATTTACAGCAGACCTATAGGAGTACATTCCATTTACAGTAGACCTATAGGAGTACATTCCATTTAGAGTATTGAAGAGTAATTTACCAACGCAGGCCTGAACTAGACTAATCGTCACAAAAGTTTGCAAAACTAGGTAATCTTAGAAAGAAACATCCGTGGAATGATATCACGGCCACATTGGCATCATTTTAGGCAGGTCAACTACACCAACTACACCCAGCTTTGATGCACCTGTACTGGCCTCGCCTTCTGGATGGTAACGGGGTGAACAGGCAGTGGCACGGGTGGGGTGTTGTCCTTGATGATCTTTTTGGCCTTCCTGTGACATCGGGTGCTGTAGGTGTCCTGGAGGGCAGGTAGTTTGCCCCCGGTGATGTGTTATGCAGACCACACCACCGTCTGGAGAGCCCTGCATTTGCATTTGACGTACCAGGCGGTGATAAAGGATGACAGGTTGCTCTTAAAACTTAAAACTTTCCACCTTCTCCACTGCTGTCCTATTGATGAGGATAGGGGGGTGCTCCCTCTGCTCTTTCCTGAAGTCCACGATCATCTCCTTTATTTTGCTGACGTTGAGTGAGAGGTTATTTTCCTGACCTCAAGCTTAATGATGGGCTTGGAGGGTACTATGATGTAGAATGCTGAGCTATAGTCAATAAACAGCAGTCTTACATAGGTATTCCTCTTGTCCAAATGGGATAGGGCAGTGTGCAGTGTGATGGTGATTGCATCGTCTGTGGACCTGTTGGGGCGGTAAGAAAATTGAGTGTGTCTAGGGTGACGGGTAAGGTGGAGGTTAAATGATCCTTGACTAGTCTCTCAAAGCATTTCTAATGACAGAAGTGAGTGCTACGGGGCGATAGCCATTTAGTTAAGTTACCTTTACTTTCTTGGGTACAGGAACAATGGTGGCCATCTTGATAAGGAGAGATTGAATATGTCCTTAAACACACCAGCCAGCTTGGGATGACGTCTGGGCCAGCAGCCTTGAGAGGGTTAACACGTTTAAATGTCTTACTCACGTCGGCCACGGAGAAGGAGAGCCCACAGTCCTTGGTAGCGGGCCACATTGGCAGCACTGTATTATCCTCGATGCAGGTATAGAAGGTGTATAGTTTGGAAGCAAGACGTCGGTGTCCCCGACGTGGCTGGTTTTCCTTTTGTAGTCTGTAATTGTCTGTAGATCCTGCCACATACGTTTTGTGTCTGAGCCATTGAATTACGACTACATTTTGTCTCTATACTGACATGTTGCTTGTTTGATTGCCTTGCCTTGGGAATGACTACTCTGTTTCTACTCTGCCATAATCCCAGTCGGCTTGCCGCGAATGCTGCCATCTATCCACGGTTTCTGGTTAGGATAAGTTCTAATTGTCACAGTGGGTGCAACATCTCCCATACACTTCCTTATAAACTCACTCACCGAATCAGCGTATACGTCGATATTATTGAGGCTACCCGGAACATATCCCAGTCCGTGTGCTCAAAGCAATCTTGAAGCGCGGATTCCGATTGGTCAGACCAGCGTTGAATAGTCCTTAGCACGGGTACTTCCTGTTTGAATTTCTGCCACTAGGAAGGGACGAACAAAATGGAGTCGTGGAGAGTTTGCCGAAAGGAGGGCGGTGGAGGGCCTTGTATGCATTTCGGAAGTTAGAGTAACAATGTTCCAGTGTTTTTCCAGCGCGAGTGCTACTGTCGATATGCTGATAGAATTTAGGTAAGCTTTCCCTCAAATTTGCTTTGTTAAAATCCCCAGCTACAATTAATGCAGCCTCAGGATATATGGTTTCCAGTTTGCATAAAGTCCAGTGAAGTTCTTTGAGGGCCGTTGTGGTATCGGCTTGAGGGGGGATATACCTGGCTGTGACAATAACCGAAGAGAATTCTCTTGGGAGATAATACGGTCAGTGAACAAAAGGACTTGAGTTCCTGTATGTTGTTATAATTACACCATGAGTCGTTAATCATAAAACATACACCCCCGCCCAGCTCCTTCCCGGAGAGATGTTTATTCCTGTCGGCGCGATGCACTGAGAATCCAGGTGGCTGTACCGACTCCGACAGAGTATGTTACAATCCCTGATGTCTCTCGGGAAAGCAACCCTTGCCCTGATTTCGTCAACATTGTTATCTAGGGACTGGACATTAGCGACTAATATAGTTGGAAGCGATGTGGGTGCCTCCGAAGTCTGACTAGAGACCGATCCGACTCCTTCTCCGGCGGCGTTGTTTTGGGTCGGCCTCTGGAATCAGTTCAAATGCCCTGGGTGGTGCGGACAAAGGATCCGCTTTGGGAAAGTCGTATTCCTGCTTGTAGTGCTGGTAAATTGACTCGCTCTGATATCCAGTAGTTCTTCCCGGCTGAATGTAATAACACTTAACATTTTCAGGGCTAACAATGTAAGAAATAATAATACATAGAAAAACAAAATACTGCAAAGTTTCCAAGGACTAGAAGTGAGGCAGCCCTCTCTGTCGGCGCCATGTTAACCAAATGCAAACACCAAGAGCACTGTTCTGGCACATCCAGAATACCAACCGTAACAGCAGTAGTACTGATCATTATAAATAGTCTCTTTCCTGTGAGAAATCACACATTTGATTGGATCTCCACCTCGACAGACTGGGTTTTCCAGTCAGCAACTATTTCTGCTTTCCTATCACTATATTTTTTTCAAAAGCAGCACTTACATTTCATTGCTGAGGTTATTTCTCCCAACACTCCTAATGGGCTTGAGTTGCTCTCCTGCAGACCCAGAGAGCAGATGGAATCAGAGAGGGGTGGGAGGGAGTGAGTGAGTGAGTGAGTGAGTGAGTGAGTGAGGGAGGGAGGGAGGGAGGGAGGGAGGGAGGGAGGGAGGGAGGGAGGGAGGGAGGGGAGAAAGCTGCCAGCCAGGTGCACTCATGATGATTATCTGATATATACAGTATAGAGAGGAGAGGAGAAGAGAGGAGAGAGGAGGATGGAAGGAGGAGAGGATGGTAGGAAAGGAGGGGAGGAGGAGAGGAGGGAAGGAGGAAAGGAGGGGAGGGAAGGAGGGGAGGATGGAATGAGGAGAGCATGGAAGGAGGGAGGATGAAAGGGGGGGAGGATGGAAGGAGGAGAGGATGGTAGGAGGGAGGAGGAAAGGAGGGGAGGATGGAAGGATGGGAGGATGGAAGGAGGGGAGGATGGAAGGAGGAGAGGAGGGGAGGATGGAAGGAGGGGAGAATGGAAGGAGGAGAGGATGAAAAGAGGAGAGGATGGATGGATAGAGGCCACATATAAGGAAATCCGTCAATTGAAATAAATAAATTAGGCCCAAATCTATGGATTTCACATGACTGGGCAGGGGTGCAGCCATGAGTGGGCCTGGGAGGGCATAGGTCCACCCATTTGGCAGCCAGGCCCACTCACTGGGGAGCCAGCCTCAGCCAATTAGTATGAGTTGTTCCCCACAAAGGGCATTATTACAGACAGAAATACTCCCTATTTTTGTTCAGTGTATGTACCATTATACTAAGGCTATTGTGAAAATTCTATAGTAATATAGAGTTGGAAAACGGATGCACGTTTGGACAATTAATAAAAACATTGCAGTAAATAAAACCTGAAATAAAACCTCTACGCAGACCGTTGCGCCATAGCCAATCAGAGCTACACTAGGGAGTTATGCAAATAAGCCTTTTTCCACATGGGCCTGCCATCATTCACTTTGAACTGGACTTTGGGTTTACAGGCAGTTGGTCTTGCCATCATTACTTTGAACTGGACTGTGTGTTTACAGGCAGTTGGTCCTGCCATCATTCACTATGAACTGGACTGTGTGTTTACAGGCAGTTGGTCCTGCCATCATTACTTTGAACTGGACTGTGTGTTTACAGGCAGTTGGTCCTGCCATCATTCACTATGAACTGGACTGTGTGTTTACAGGCAGTTGGTACTGCCATCATTCACTATGAACTGGACTTTGGGTTTACAGGCAGTTGGTACTGCCATCATTACTTTGAACTGGACTGTGTGTTTACAGGCAGTTGGTCCTGCCATCATTCACTATGAACTGGACTGTGTGTTTACAGGCAGTTGGTCCTGCCATCATTCACTATGAACTGGACTGTGTGTTTACAGGCAGTTGGTCCTGCCATCATTACTTTGAACTGGACTGTGTGTTTACAGGCAGTTGGTCCTGCCATCATTCACTATGAACTGGACTGTGTGTTTACAGGCAGTTGGTCCTGCCATCATTCACTATGAACTGGTCTGTGTGTTTACAGGCAGTAGGGCCTGCCATCATTACTTTGAACTGGACTGTGTGTTTACAGGCAGTAGGGTCTGCCATCATTCACTTTGAACTGGACTGTGTGTTTACAGGCAGTTGGTCCTGCCATCATTACTTTGAACTGGACTGTGTATTTACAGGCAGTTGGTCCTGCCATCATTCACTATGAACTGGACTGTGTGTTTACAGGCAGTTGGTCCTGCCATCATTACTTTGAACTGGACTTTGGGTTTACAGGCAGTTGGTCCTGCCATCATTCACTTTGAACTGGACTGTGTATTTACAGGCAGTTGGTCCTGCCATCATTCACTATGAACTGGACTGTGTGTTTACAGGCAGTTGGTCCTGCCATCATTCACTATGAACTGGACTTTGGGTTTACAGGCAGTTGGTCCTGCCATCATTCACAATGAACTGGACTGTGTGTTTACAGGCAGTTGGTCCTGCCATCATTCACTTTGAACTGGACTTTGGGTTTACAGGCAGTTGGTCCTGCCATCATTCACTATGAACTGGTCTGTGTGTTTACAGGCAGTTGGTCCTGCCATCATTACTTTGAACTGGACTGTGTATTTACAGGCAGTTGGTCCTGTCATCATTCACTATGAACTGGACTGTGTGTTTACAGGCAGTTGGTCCTGCCATCATTACTTTGAACTGGACTGTGTGTTTACAGGCAGTTGGTACTGCCATCATTCACTATGAACTGGACTGTGTGTTTACAGGCAGTTGGTGTAACGAATGTCGTCGGGAGAAGGAGAAGAGGACCAAGGGGCAGCGTGGTAAGTATCCATAATACGTTTAATAAATACCAACACTTGAACAAAAACAACAAACGAACAGTTCTGCAAGGTGCAATACACAAAACAGAAAACAACTACCCACAAAACTCATGTGGGCAAGAGCTACCTAAGTATGCTTCTCAATCAGAGACAACGACAGACAGTTGTCCCTGATTGAGAACCATACCCGGCCAAAAACAACAACATACAAAAAACATAGAAAAAAGAACAAAGAATGCCAACCCTAGTCACACCCTGGCCTAACCAAAATAGAGAATAAAAGCCTCTCTATGGCCAGGGCGTGACAGTTGGTCTTGCCATCATTACTTTGAACTGGACTGTGTGTTTACAGGCAGTTGGTCCTACCATCATTCACTATGAACTGGACTGTGTGTTTACAGGCAGTTGGTCCTGCAATCATTCACTATGAACTGGACTGTGTGTTTACAGGCAGTTGGTCCTGCCATCATTCACTATGAACTGGACTGTGTGTTTACAGGCAGTTGGTCCTACCATCATTCACTATGAACTGGACTGTGTGTTTACAGGCAGTTGGTCCTGCCATCATTCACTATGAACTGGACTGTGTGTTTACAGGCAGTTACAACACGCGACTTTAGATCATTAGAATGCATTCACCAAAAGCCACAAAAAACACATAAATGGATTTCTGCAAATATGTAGACACCTTGGGAGTCCTCTTACATTTGGAAAACTTTACATTCGTATTGATCGAACAACCATGAAAAGATAGGCTTTCTCTCCCTCAGTTACAACAACAACATCAACAACTAACGCTAGCCAGAGCATAATGAGGTGAAATCTAACAAAGGAACATACGATAAACCCTCTGTAACTTTTTCAGAAAGTTGGTCGTCAAACTTGCACTGATAAACAATGGGGAATTGTAGACTACTTGTAGACTACTTGCCTGCCAATGACTGCTTGTCCCAACCAAGCACCCAAGCTAACTGGATACAATTGGCTAGCTTGCTAGCAAGCTACTTCCCGACACAATTGGGAGAACACTCTGACCAATTTACTTGCCCTTGCAGATCTGTTTAGGCTGTTTACTGTACATATTATGTAGATCGTTCGTGACTAACTCTAACTTTTTTTTGCCTACGTTTACTGACACCGGTCATATTCAGTGGTTGTTGCGCATTCGTAAATTCATCAGTTATTCTGCGCTCTGGCACACTCAGAGAGAGAGTGCTCTGAAATCAGAGTAGATAGCCAGAGTGAATTTGCGAATATGCTAACTGGATAACAGTCGTTCAAGTTCTTGCTAACGAACCAAATGACACCTGCATCTCTAGCTGTTTATAGTCAACGAAAAACGATATGAGGGTAAAAAGTCAGTCACTCACTCACCCCTCCAATAACATGACATCCTCCTAGCAGCTAGCTTGCTACACAAAGAAATACGCTAACCTATTAGCCACGTTATGACTGACTTGTGATCATTGCCCTTACTAGTTTGATTGTATTGACATTCCCAGCTTTAGTTACATTTGTCAATTTTTGTCAAAAATATTGAGTCATTGAAACTGAAACAGTGCATCCCGAATGTAGGCAGCAAACAACGTTGTCTGTTTGTTTCTGCAAAGTAGTTAAAACGCTGTCAGTTCCACTTTAATGCTCAGTATGTGCCATGCCACTGTAATTGGAGATGTGAGAGTGCAACCATAACAAGGCATGGGGCCTCCATATCATGTCATGCCTGTTTGGTTTTCATTAGCCGGAGAGGAAGGATAGCACACTATTCCCTATGGGCACTGGTTAAAAGTAGTGAATTAAATAGGGAATAGGGTGCCATTTGAAACACTGCCAGACTATGCATGTGCTCTTTGGGGTGTGACTGTTTACTGAGCTATGTGGTTTAAACAGATCTGCTCCTGAGGGCCTCAGAGACAGATTAACTATGTCACTAAACTATCACAGGGCCCTGATGGAGGCTGGCTGGGGAGACCAGAGAAGGAAGGGAGAAACGCCCGCAGATGATATGCTGTGCAAACAGTATTTCTGTCACACCCTGATCTGTTTCACCTGTCTCTGTGATTGTCTCCACCCCCCTCCAGGTGTTACCCATCTTCCCCATTATCCCCTGTGTATTTCTACCTGTGTTCTCTGTTGGTCTGTTGCCTGTTCGTCTTGTTTGTTCGAGTCAACCAGCGTTTTGTGTCTCACCTCCTGCTTTCTAGTCTCTCTTTTCTTGCCCTCCCGGTTTTGACCATTGCCTGTCTGACAGACCACTCTGCCTGTTCCTGATCCTGAGCCTGCCTGCCGACCTGTACTGCTGCCCCCCTCTGGATTACCGACTTCTGCCTTACCCAGACCCTGAGCCTGCCTGCCGTCTGGTACCGTTGCCCGACCTCTGGTTTACTGACCCCTGCCTGTCTTGACCTGTCTATTGCCTGCCCCTGTTGGAATATTAAACTATTGCTTATTCGACGTGGTCTGCATCTGGGTCTTCCCTTCATACCTGACCATTTCTGGACTGGTTTGATATAAGAGGGAGCGAGAGAGGGAGGTTGAGAGAGAATATTCAGCATTTCAACATGTACTTCTACCATCTCAGTTTTATCAACATCTAGAGGGAAACCTTTGGCCCATTGGAGAAATCCCAGGGAAATGTACAGCATTTTAATATCTGTCTGTTGTGTTATAGTCCTAGGTTATCAAGTATTCTATATGGTGCTAAAGGACATCAAAAACATGCACCATAGGCTGTATATATAGTCTCATTAGCATTTGTTTAGCAAGTCTCTTACATGTATAAATTAACTTCATATAGCTGTATAGGATGTTTATGGTCATCGATGCCAGTAATTCAGATATTGTAGTAACTATAGAATGTTTACTCTTTAAAAAAAGATATGATATGTTTATTATTTTCCAATATAAAATAGACAGCAATACAAACATTGACGTTCATTGTACTGTTGAATGGGATGGCCAATTTAGAGGACAAAACAAAACTTAACTCACACATACACAAAATAAAACAAAATCCTATTAGGTGGTACATGTATAAGAAGACAGCATATAGTCATTACGAGCAGTGTAGTTAAGCCCAAAATAAATATTGAGTGGAGTATAGCAGATCATCAACCCAGTTAAGAAGCGGGACTAGACCATTTATCCAGTATCGGCTGCCATATTTTGTAAAACATTGGACTTCTATTGGAGGTATTGTATCGTATCTTTTCCATATGTATTACATTCCCTAAATCCCGTAACCACATTTCAAAGGTAGGTACAGTCTCCAATTTCCAAAATTGCAATATGAGGCTTTTGGCTAATAGAGTACAGAGAGAGACAGCCTTCCCCTCCTGGTTATTCCCATCAACTGTACCAAACAGATTGATCAATGGGTCTGGGGCTAGAACTCTATCAAAGGCTTTAGATAAGTAATCAAAAAAAGAGCCCAGTAAGCATGTAACTTAGGGCATGTCCAGAATAAGTGGGCCAACGTCCCTCGTCCTGCTTGCACCTCTCACACAGTGGTGAGGAGTCCGGGAATATTTTATACAGTTTTATTATTTGAGTAATATAACCTGTGTATCACCTTAAACTGTACAAGGTTGTGTCTGGCATTCACTGAACTGTGGTTTATATTCCTGAGAGCTTCTACCCAGTCCTCATCTGAGATTTCTGAACCAAGTTCTTGTTCCCAAGCCCTTTTAACAGTGTCTGTAGATACCTCTATGTGGGCTTGTAGCACATCATACAGTCAAGAGACCGACCCCTTTGAATGGGGTTTGACAAGGATCAAGCTATCTAATGTAGGATTATTTGGCTTCATGCCATACTGTGGGATATGTGTCCTTAAGAAACTCCTGATTTGGAGGTATCTGAAAAAATGTGTTGTTGGCATGTTGAACTTTCCCTGTAATTGTTGAAATGAAGCTAACCAATTGTTGTGAGCCCCTTCTCCCTCCACTGTGAAAACACCACATCATCCAATGCAGGGTGGAAAGCATGATTCAGGCAAATTGGGCTGTCTATGTAAACAGTGGGTATGTTAAGAAAATATCTAATCTGTTTCCAGATCCTAAGCGTATGACAAATGACTGGGTTAGAGTCATAAGTGGCTTTTTTCACATATGATGGACTATTGCAGGGAGTGAGGAACGTTGACAGGAGGCCTGCTCAATCAAAAGCCATGAAGGCATATCATTCTGTCGCATCCCAGGTAGACTTTCCCTCCAGAAAGACACAATGTTCAGATTAGCAGCCCAATAATACAGTTTAAAGTGAGGAGGCCAAAGCCCCCCTCTATCTTATACTTGCATAAATGCTTCTTTGAAATTCTGGCTGCCTTGTTATCCCATAAAAATGAAGTTACTATTCTATTGAATCCAGTTTCTTAAAATAGCCTTGTGGTATGAAATTGGGTAGACATTGGAAGAGGTAAAGAAACCTGGGTAGGACAACCATTTTAATAGCGTTTATACGACCAACCAAGGAGATAGGCAGAGTTTTCCAAAAATCTATATTTTGTTTAAGCTGATATATTTTCATGTCCCAATTCGCTTTCAATAGCTGATCAAGGTCTCTTGTCACTACAATGCCAAGGCTTGTGAACTTGTCCTTCCTTCACTGTTCTAAACGGGGTAGATTGCAGAAATTGCATCTCCACAAGCCGTGATATTGGCATCAACTCACTTTTTTGCCAGTTTATCTTGTAGCCAGAGAAGGAGCCAAATGTGTTTATCAAGTTAAGTAAGGGTGGAATAGAAGTTTTAGGCTTGGACAAAAACAAAAGAACATCGTCTGCATATAGGGAAATTTTGTGCTGTGTGTCCTTTATTTTAACAGAAGCTATATCGGCACATGCCCGAATGCGAGTAGCAAGGGGTTCCATGGCTATAGAGAAGAGAGCAGGTGAAATAGGGCACCCCTGTCGGCACCCCTTGAACAAGCGGAATGACTGCGACATTTCCTGATTGGTTACCACAGACGCCATTGGATGTGCATAAATAATTCTGATCCAATTAATAAATTACTTTCCAAACCTGAAATGCTCCAGAACCGACACCATATACTCCCATTCAATCTGATCAAACGCCTTCTCTGCGTCAAGAGCTATTACCACTGCCTCAACCTTCTCTGCATCAAGAGCTATTACCACTGCCTCAACCTTATGATCTTGATACATTAAGTTGAAAAAGCGTCTCAAATTGTAGTATATATGTCGGCCCGGGATAAAAACCTGTCTGGTCAGGGTGTATGATGTTGGAAATATATGTTTTCAATCAGTTTGCCAATATCTTTGTCAACACCTTGTTTTCAATGGGGAGTAACGACACGGGGCGATAAGACGACATCTCCATGGAATCTCTATCTTTTTTCAAGATCAGTGCTATTGTAGCCTCATACAGTGTTTGCGGGAGTTTGGCATTTTCTTTGGATTGTTTAAACATTCGCAACATAAGTGGAGATAGACTGGCGCAGTACTTCTTATAGAATTCTATTACATATCCATCGGGCCCAGGGAGGGGCCTTGCTGTTTGGAAATTGTGCTATCGCTGTGTTAATTTCCTCTGAAGTTATCCCTGCATCGAGTGCAGCAGCTGGCCCCCTGTCTAGTTTAGGAAGACTGCGCAAAGCATTTATTAATATCCTGCAGATCTGTTACTATTTGAACCTTCTTGTCTTTTATTTTGTGAATAGCTCTAGATGCCTGTACATGCCTTAGATGTCTTGCTAATAATTTATGTGGTTTGTCACCCAGTTCAAAATAACTTTGTTGCGTTCTAGCAAGTAAAGAGCCCACCCGTTTCGAAAGGATGGTATTGTATTCATATTTTAACTTTGTGGTCTTCTCAAGGACTGTATACGAGGAATTCGTCCTAAAAACGTTCTCCTGTTCCCCTAACTCTCTTTCAATTTCTCTCAGCCTAGTATTGGCGCGTTTCTTCCTCTCTGATGTATAAGAAATAATGTAACCTCTAATCACAGCCTTTAGAGATTCCCAAAGGGTGGACTCGTCAACATCCCCCATGTCGTTAGTTCCGAGGAAAAGGGCAATCTGCTCCTTCAAATACTGACAAAAAGCCTTCTCTTTCAACAGGTATGCTTCTAAGCGCCACGGTCGCCGACCTGTCGACATATTGTCGAGTTTCAGCACCATGGACAGAGGAGAGTGGTCCGCAATTAGAATAGGGTGATCGGTAACCGACTCAGCTGCTGAAATTAGTTTGGAGTCCAACAAAAAATAGTAAATTGTGGAATATGATTTATTAACTGATGAAAAGAAAGAATAATCCCTGTCTGTTGAGTGCGTCAGTCTCCAAATATCGACAATGTTAAGGTTTGTCATCAATATATTTAGACAGACACGGGCATTTGATTGTTGAAGTGACCTTGATAGCTGTTTATTTAAAAGAGGATCTAACGTACAGTTAAAGTCACCTCCCACAATAACACTTGTATCCGAGATATTTGGTATGGCCTTAAATACCCCTTGAAAAAATAATGGATCATCGAAGTTGGGTCCATATAAATTGACCAAGGTTATTGGTTTTGAATTCAGTGTACCAGCCACAATAATATACCGACCATTAGGATCTGAAATCGAGGATGAGTAAACAAAAGGAATGTTTTTCCTTATCAGGATTACTACCCCTCTCGCTTTTGCATCAAAGTTAGACTGGTATATCTGACCGATCCAGCCGACTTGGCCTGAGCGGAGCGTTTAATATGAGTTTCTTGAAGAAGCACTATGTCAGCACCCAGTGATTTAAGATGAGAGAAAACCTTAGCTCGTTTCACCACATGCCCTAAGCCATTACAGTTCCAGCTGACTATCTTTATTCCACCTGGTCTACTCTGTGCTCTGTCACTATGTGGCATTTCTTATTTTAGATCAAATTGTTGCTGTCATACAAAACCCAGAAGAAAAACGTCCCGCCGTGCGGGAGCTTGTCATGCCACCTGTATTAATAAATGTGAACATAAAACACAGACCCCATCCCCCCTCCCGCCCCTCCTCCCGTCCCTTTACTGAGTGACTTCCCCAAACGAAGCACTCCTTGGCTAACACAGGGTGTCTAGACATACAGCTTGAACTAACTCGTCGTCTATAGATGCTCCGCATATAAACTAATATTAAATAACACTTAACTCTCACGTTAGGGGGTGAGTGGCGCTAATACATGATAGGCTAAACAATGCTATGTAAGCCACAACATCTCACATATCATATAAGTCCCAATTTCTGATCTTCCGATCGAAAAGACATAGGCCGGAAATTCAAACACATTCCTGGCCTCTATTTGGCCATTTAGTCGGCCTCTTTTGGGTTGTGAAACGTATGTGTTGATCCCTCAACTATCACCTTAAACCGGGCTGGGAAGAGGAATCCATATCGGATGTTGGCCGCCCTGCATTTGTTGCGTACCTCATCATACTCTTTCCGTTGGTTCCTCACCTCCAAGGTAAAATCTGGGTAGAAAGACACCCTGTCTCCATTGTAGTTAAGGGGGAACTTTTGACTAGCCAGCTTGAAGATGAGTTCCCTGGTCTGGGGATAGTGCAGCCGTACAATGAATGGCCTTGGTGGACCGCCCTTGGCCGGCTTCGTTGCCTGAGATCTGTGTGCGTGGTCGATCAAGATGTCCGTTTTGAAGTGTTCACTCCCCAGCAATGCCATTATCAGCTCTGAGACTAATTCAGTGGGTTTCCCTTTCTCAGTGTTCTCCTGGATCCCACATATTCGGATGTTCTGGCGTCTTGAATGCGACTTGAGCATTTCCAGTCGGGCTTTCAGGGTTTTGTTGTCATTTTTGAACGTTGTGCACTGTTTCTCTATGTCCTGTAGCCTGGCCTCGTGATCGACTGTCGTTTGCTCAAACTCATGCACCCTTCACTTAGTTGCCTTCACAGTTTCGGCTAAAGTCCCAATACTCTTTGAGATATCAGCCAACCTTGTGCCGACCAACTTGCTTAGTGAGTTTATGGCAGCCAGTATGTCACTTTGAGTAGGCTCTGTGGGGAACTCTTGGAAGCTAGCCTCTTCAGCTAACTTCTCGTGGGTCGGCGACGTTGAAATTGGGTCAAATAATCTTGTTTAGCGCCCCCTTTTTTGGTGACTTTTCCCTTTGTCATATTTGTTTGAAGTCATAGGTTGTGAGAGGTTAAGATATATACTAATTTGTTTCAAAATAGAGCGGAGCTCTAGCAAAGCACGTCTTCTCCATAGCACGCTCTCTAGTGCCCAGAATGTTTACTCTTGTTCCAGTATCTAATTCTTTGTATGCATCGACCACCAAAAATCGTTTTTTTTTTACATAATATGTCTGTTGCTGTGGTAAATATCTCTAGTTGATAGATGGCTCTCTTTAATGTGAGGTGCCGCTGCCTCTGAGTAATGGCCTTTGATTATTTCCCCCATTTTTGTTCAATTTGCAGAAGCAAGAACCATTTGCCTTCATGTCCCATGGTAATAGAAACCAAATTGATATTTTAACATGGACCGAGAGACAGAGCAAGAGTGGAGATGGAGAGAGAGACAGCGAGGGAGGAGGGGAGAGAGACTAAGGGCTCCATTTGAACAAACCTGACTCAATGGGAAATCTTAGTGCTGGCGGTAGCGTTGTAGGTTCAGTGGTGGTCAGAAACAGTCTCGCAATTTTCTGAACCAGAATTATGGGCACAGTAGCAGGTGGTGGCATGAAACGACTGTGTTTTGATGATTAAGAACGTTGTGGGTGTGTCAAGGCTTGGCCCACTCACTGGCCAATCAGAAAGGCTAAATATGTGGTTGCTTCAAGTTGAGTATTTCCGGTATTTAAATGTATTGCGTTGTCATCAACTCCAATTCGAATTCGTTGTAGCCTAATTTGTTAAATACATTGTTTGAACACGTTTTCAGTCCACATTGTTCTAATTGCATTACTTTAATATGGAAATAGGGGCTAGGCCTACTGTCTGGACATGCCAAAAGTAGTCAATAAGCAAGATTAATTTCACTAGGTTATTGATATGGCCTGAAAAGACAGCGTATAATTCGAATGAAATTCTAATGAAAGCAAAACAACAACTTATTTTAAATAGGCTATGTCTAAATATAGTTACAGGCACCATCATTTCTCCCCAAGGGCATAATACAGACAAGGCAGCTCAGACTATGTGCACATCCAAACTTTTCACAAGAGCTGAATGAAGATCCAATATAAAGACAAAGGGGGAATGACCACTGTACTGCTCGTTTTATAAACATCACGGAGCCATTTTACAAATGATAGCAGACAAAATTCCATTCCATTCGAGCCCTGTACGTTCTCACCATAAACCCATGGAGGGTGAATCTTTCAAATAAGATTGTTTTTTAATCAAATAAACGAAAAACCATCACTCTGTTTTTTAAACCAACAACAATATTTCTAAATAGGATTAGGTCAGCAGCATGATGTCATAAATCCCTTATCTCGTTCCATGACACTGTGTACAGACGTCGGCCTAAATGTCTTTATGCATAACACTTGCATGTCTATACAAAATACTAGGCTCTGTCAAGTGTATCGTTGCCTATATGCTGGGCAGATTCTCCAAAAAATCTGTCATTGATAAGGCATTATAGGAGGATTGAATAGTTTGGAGGAGCGTGTCTTTGGTAATCGAACGAGGGGCGCTCTTTGAAAATGGTGTTGAATAGCCAACTTGAACAAACGGAATGCAGGTATGCGAATTGTGAATAAGGAAAAAGCATGAGGGCAAAAACGTCCAAAAAAACCTATAATATAAAACCCCTTTATTTATAGGCTACTTTTGGATAATGGCCAGGATAAAAAGAAGCACCAATGTGATGCTTCTAAACTAAACCAGCATTAAAGGGAGGCTAGGCTGTGCTTGGTTTTGAATCAAATTAAACGGAATGAGGAAAACCAATCGTTTTTTTTATTTTTCTAAATACGAGATTCACCAGCACAAAAGGCACGTCTCTCCTTCCGTGGGCACTGTGCATCAGGGATGGATAGGCTGCACCTCCGCTCTCAAAATCCATCCCTTAACCAACTTCGTTACCATGAAGACCTGCTTTTCCCATTAGCGTTGCATGAAATGATCACCTCAGTGCAAGCAAGCAGATGTTAGACAGGTACATTGTCAAACCTAGTGTTAGGGCTGGAAAATGCCAGTGTGCCAATTTTTACAAGACCAAATTCGTTACATTGGACACTTGCGCCTCCAGCTGAAAATAGAGCCCTAAGAGAGAGGCCGAGAGAGGTACAGACATAAAGAGAGAGCGGGAGATAAAAAACAACAGAGATAGAGGCCACGAGGGAGCGCCACCTCCCCTATCCCCTTTATTGGAGCAGGAAAGATCAAACGTTGAACATGTCATTATTTAATTAATTGACTCAGATGACTCCGGTGAGCAGACTGGAGGACTGGGATCCACCTGCCATTTCCACAGAAGTCGTGTAGTAGCACCACATTTCCATTTAGGGCAAACATGAGAGACTGACAGACAGACAGCTCTACTACTGTGAAAGGGATTCATATGTTTTGCAGGTTTGTCTCTTTAGAGAGTATAATTAAACATATTTGAAACAGAAACAAAGTCCCATGAGAACCTCTTATTTAAATAAACAAGTCACAGCAACTTTAATGGCAGTAACTGTGCTATTAATATCAAATACAAAAAGTCTAATTTGTCACTTCAAATGCAACAAAGCTGTAAATTATTCACACAGTAGATCATCATTATATTATAGCAAATAAACTTTAACTACAGTCAACTTGTTTTACAACGTGCCCAAGAAGATATGTCCATTTACAACCTGTAAGTCTGATCCAGGCTCAGGATCATATTGTCAATGTATACTACATAATACAGTGTCAGTAAGTGTTTGAGTTAATCACAAGACCAATCTGCTGAACAGTATTTCAACAGAGCATAGTTTTATACACCACTAAGCAGACGCTTGTACATTGAATTCACACATTTTTAGTAGGTGTATGTGATCCCTGCGGTAATTGAACCCGCAACCTTGGTATTGCTAACGCCACGCAACAACTGTTCCACACAAGACTACTTCTCTCTACCCTCCCCTCATTGGCTAATTATAATACTGCAGTTGTATACAGTAATAGTACCAGCTAAACCAGCTTCGGGTTCTTTAGGGCACTATGTAGCAAAACTTTTTGCAACTGAAAGCTATGTGTGTTTCTTTATTGGACCAGTCCAGACAGTACCTGTTTCATTCTGTTTCGAAGCGTTTTCTTCCGTTTTTAACCAACTGAACACAACCCTCCTAGAGCTCCACCTCCTCCCAGTCAGAAAGTGAACAGGGCCATGTTCAGTACGAAAACGTTTTTGAACGTTGCAGATAGAAATACCACAAATACTGCAGACATGATTCTTTATTCTACATGTGAGATGCATGTTCGTTTTACATAGCATACAGTGCATTCGGAAAGTATTCAGACCCTTTGACTTTTTCCACATTTGGTTAGATTACAGCCTTGTTCTAAAACGGATTAAATTGCTTTTAATGGTGGTCACTCTGATGGTCACTATGGAGTTCTGTCAGAGTGACCATTGGGTTCCTGGTCCAAGGCCCTTTTCCCTGATTGCTCAGTTTGGCCAGCAGCCAGCTCTAGGAAAAGTCTTGGGGTTTACAAACTTCTCCCATTTAAGAATGATGCAGGCCACTTTGTTATTGGGGACCTTCAAAGCTGCAGACATTTTTTTGTACCCTTCCCCAGATCTGTGCCTCGACACAATCCTGTCTTGGAACTCTACGGACAATTCCTTCGACCTCATGGCTTGGTTTTTGCTCTGACATGCACTGTCAACTGTGGGACCTTATATATACAGGTGCGTGTCTTTCCAAATCATGTCCAATCAATTGAATTTACCACAGGTGGAATCCAATCAAGTTGTAGAAACATCTCAAGGATGATAAATGGAAACAGGATCCACCAGAGCTCAATTTCGAGTCTCATAGCAAATGGTCTGAATATTTATGTAAATAAGGTATTTCTGTAAGGTATTTAAATGTTAATACATTTGCAAACATTTGTAAAAAACTGTTTTCACTTTGTCATTATGGGGTATTGTGTGTAGATTGATGGGGAAATCTTTTATTTGAATCCGTTTTAGAATAAGGCTGTAACGTAACAGAATGTGGAAAAGGTAAAGGGGTCTGAAAACCTTCCGAATGCACTCTATATCTATCTGAACGTTCCCAAACTTTGCGTTCTGCTGAATGCAGGGCTGTGAAGGTCATGGAATTTTGGATCTCTGTAATTGGCCAGTCAAATGAGCGCGGTCACTGTTATGTGCAGTTAAGAGCAAGGCGTGCTGCTTTGCTAGGTCTTTCTTTGCTGCACTTCACCATATTACAGGACAGTAATCTAAGGAACCGAAGACTCGTTTGGTTGTTTCAGCAAGGAGGAACAGAGTTTCATCAGGTTGTTAAAACTCCATGTTATGGCCGATATGGACTCAACCACACGAATGCCCGGCCGTTCCATCTTCATTGTTCGCTCCACACAAACGGCTATGATGGTTATTTTATTTTCATTACGGTCATCCATTACCTACCGTCAGTTACGCGGTTATACGGTAATTGTGCTTAACGGGCGCCAGGTGTGTTCAGAGGACTGATATATGAGGAAATAATCAACTATCAGAATACCATCTGCTGGTTTCTTCAGCTTTATACAGGTCATTTGATACGAATTTGATACATTTTGAATGAAAAATGGGAGTGAACAGCGCATAAAGGGATCAAATAAAGCGTTTGCAGTCTGCATGTTGACGTACTTCTACAACACTATACAACTGTCAAAAACGGTCAATAAAAGGAAGTGAACACAGTGAACCAGAGCCAAATATTTAAAATAATGGATTGGAGGTGAACTATTGATTACATCTAGTATAAAAATTGTCTTTGACATGTCCTCTGACTATAAGTTTTGTAGTGAAGACAGCTTTGAGGTGTTTTAAAAAAAAAATGTTTTCTTCCCACTCCAATTTTCGCCACAAATATGAATATAGAATGAGTCAACAACATTATTTGGGTTTACAGAATATTAACTTTTAAAAGTGCGATTTTCACTGTATTATTACTTTAAAGAGAATTTCCTGCAATTCTGTGGATTTTGCCATGGCTAATGCTGTGTTATTTTGCTCAAACATAATAACAAAATCAATACTGCTAAATTCATTTGTTTGGGAATTTTCAATTCTCCCTGACTCTCTAGCTTTTATTTTGGTGATTGTTAGTTCTCAAAGATTATATTGTTTAATAAAATATAGGCACATTATCTTTACTACATCATTTATATCTGGTTTTAGTCGTTTGAGTTGACACTGAAAGTGTTTTTCCATCCCAAAAAAGTGTTACACTGTTAGCCCAAGGATTTCAATGGCAAAAAAATCTCTGACAGTATCACTGCAGTATCACAGTTGTGACTGGATAAGTGGTACCCTTGGGGCTGAGCATGCAGTATGACATTCTGTTGGACCTCACTTTTCAAGTAGATGCCATACCCTAGTCGTTCCTCTCCTTTCCATCCCATGTAAAGGGCAATACATTATGCCACTAAACAACGCAGTCAATTAAAAAAATCGCTAACATTTTCTAGCTAATTAATTTTTGGACTCGCTCCACTCCATAGCCTCTGGGTGTGTCCCAAATGACACCCTATTCCCTAGATAGTGCCCTTTTTTTGACCAGGGTCCATTGGGCCCTGGTCAAAGTACTGCACAATATAGGGAATAGGATGCCATTTGGAACACAGCCTCTACGTGCTGCACATGAACCCATGGGTCTGAAGCATCCATTGTAACTATGCGAATAGCGAGGTTAGCGTCATTGCGGAAGTTAATGAGAACTGCTATTTACATTTAATGAGCCTGCCCACACACCGTTCAGAGGCTACAACACGCTACATTTAGCCTTACGTATCTCCTTTACAGCCTTGACACTCATCTTTTTCGATGATCTGAAATGGCAGTGAACTACTTTTGGGCAGGGCCTAATGGCACCCCATTCAAGGTCAAAGGTAGTGCACTGTGTAATGAATAGGGTGCCCTAGTAATATACTGTCACTCATATTGTGTTTTCCCCCCATCCCCAGACAGACTACTTTCAATGTAAATTGGAGGTTCATCCTGACTTTGAGTTCTGGCCTATTCCTCCCCACACATCAAAATAACTCCAAATGTCCTAGCTAAGAGCCAGCTGCTTAGACAGGCTATTTTCCCTGCATGGGAATGACAAACTCGTTTTCGCCTGCCTGGTACCTATTTGAAAGATGTCACATTCGCACATCTGTCAGATCCATCAAATCCTCTACTAAATAACCGTACGCCCGCCACGCGTTGTCTCGTTTGATTTGTGTCCTAAACTCAAACGTCAGACTCAAGCGTGCCCGCTAAATCAAACGCCACAACGACTACTGAGGTAAAAAGACGTGGTTCACACGTAGGCTTGTCAGTCTCTTGGCACCTGGATGAGTTGAAAGAAACACAGACAGTGTATTATCTGGCAGTAGGAGTATGTCCATAGCTGTAGTTTGTGTGTCAAGGTTGCTGAAATCTAAAATGGAATGGTGTCATGGGTTTCTATTACAGGTTGTTTGGAGCCCAGAGTGCCTGCAGTATGGAAAGCTCTGCTACTCCATGGTGGCAGTGTGGGATGACATAAATATGGGAAATGAGGGTAATATGGAGGGATGAGAGTAATATGGGGGAATCAGGGTAATATGGAGGGATGAGAGTAATTTGGGGGGATCAGGGTAATATGGAGGGATGAGAGTAATAAGGGGGGGATCAGGGTAATATGGAGGGATGAGGGTAATATGGAGGGATCAGGGTAATATGGAGGGATGAGAGTAATATGGGGGGGATCAGGGTAATATGGAGGGATGAGAGTAATATGGGGGGATCAGGGTAATATGGAGGGATAAGAGTAATATGGGGGGGATCAGGGTAATATGGAGGGATGAGAGTAATATGGGGGGATCAGGGTAATATGGAGGGATGAGAGTAATATGGGGGGATCAGGGTAATATGGAGGGATGAGAGTAATATGGGGGGATCAGGGTAATATGGAGGGATGAGATTATTATGGGGGGATCAGGGTAATATGGAGGGATGGGAGTAATATGGGGGATGAGAGTAATATGGAGGGATCAGGGTAATATGGAGGAATGAGAGTAATATGATGGGATGAGGGTAATATGGAGGGATGAGAGTAATATGGGGGATGAGAGTAATATGGAGGGATGAGATTATTATGGGGGGATCAGGGTAATATGGAGGGATGGGAGTAATATGGGGGATGAGAGTAATATGGAGGGATCAGGGTAATATGGAGGAATGAGAGTAATATGATGGGATGAGGGTAATATGGAGGGATGAGAGTAATATGGGGGATGAGAGTAATATGGAGGGATCAGGGTAATATGGAGGGATGAGAGTAATATGATGGGATGAGGGTAATATGGGGGGATGAGGGTAATATGGAGGGATGAGGGTAAATGGGGGATGAGGGGAATATAGGGGAATATGGGTAATTTGAAGGGATGAGGGTGATATGGAGGGATGAGGGTAATATGGAGGGATGTTGGTAATATGGAGTTCAGTGGACTGCAAGAGGGGAGAAAGGCCACAACAGGCTACTCGTCTATATGATTACAAGTTAATAGTGATTTAATAATAAATGCTTTTGCGGTCTCATATTCATGGTACTCTTCACTCATGAGACAAGTAGATTTTTTCTGTGTAGATGATTAAGATATGAGGTGTTGTGCTTATTATAAACCGGGTAGTTCGGGCTCCAAATGCTGATTGTCTGAAAGCCGTGGTATGTCAGATTGTATTCTAATTACGTTGGTAACCAGTTTATGATAGCAACAAAGGCACACTATATTGGTCATATACGACACCTCCTCGGGCCTTATTGCTTAAATATTAAATATAACCCTCCGGAAGATTTACAGTATCCAGTGTCAAAGGAAGGCCATGAAGATCATCAAGGACCTCAGCCACCTGAGTCACGGTCTGTTCACCCCGCTAGCATCTAGAAGACGGAGACAGTACAGATTCATCAAAGCTGGGACTGAGAGACTGAAAAACAGCTTCCATCTCCAGCCAATCAGACTGTTGAACAGCCATCTCCTGTAGTAAGAAACAAAGATAGACTCACTCACTCACACAAAACACAAACACAAGCTCACACACACACCTCATACACACGCGGACTCCTGTACTTGTGAGGATCGACGCTGGAGAAAAGAAGCAGGTACAGGGAGAACACATAATAAACAATGGATGTGAAACAGGACAGGAACAGCGTCTGGACAGGGGACAAAATAATGACATCAATGCTGACACCGGGAACAAATGGGGGAGCAGACAGTTATAGACGGGGCAATCAACAAAGGGAAGGGGTCCAGGTGAGTCCAATGAGCACTGCTGCGCATAATGATGGCGACAGGTGTGCGTAATGAAGGGCAGCCTGGCGCCCTCGAACGCCAAAGAAGGAGAGCAGGAGCAGACGTGACAGTACTCACACACACATAGCCAACGCTGCTGTTCCATGTATATACAGACATTAAATACTGGACCTTTGCCTTCACACTGTGTATTCATGTACTGTTTTCTTCACATAGTTCATTATAATATACAGTGCCTTCAGAAAGTATTCATACCCTTTGACTTCAGTGGAGGATGCTGAGTGGAGGACGGCTCATAATAATGGCTGGAACGGAACAAATGGACTGGCATAAAGCACATGGAAACCATGTGTTTGATGTCTTTGATAACATTCCACTTTTTCCCCTCCAGCCATTACCAAGAGCCCGCCCCTCCCAATGAAACTGCCACCAACCAATACTCCTGTGCTTGTTGCACAAGTGAAATATCATCTTACATAAATGAGTTAGAAAATGGAATGCATTTAATAAAGCTTCAACGTTACCGTGCGATACTCTAATACTCCTGTGCTTGTTGTGTTACAGCCTGAATTCAGAATTGATTAAATAGATTTTTGTTCTCACCCATCTACACACAATACCCTATAATGACAAAGTGAAAACATGTTTTTAGAAATGTTTGCAAATGTATTGAAAATGACATAAGTATTCAGCTCTGAGTCTTTCTGTGTCACGTTCTGACCTTTATTTCCTTTGTTTTGTATTTATTTAGTATGGTCAGGGCGTGAGTTGGGTGGGCAGTCAATGTTTGATTTTCTATGATTTGGGGATTTCTATGTTTCGGCCTAGATTGGTTCTCAATCAGAGGCAGGTGTCATTAGTTGTCTCTGATTGAGAATCATACTTAGGTAGCATGGGTTGCACTGTTTGTTTGTGGGTGATTGTCTATGTTGATTGCTTGTTTCAGCACAGTTCGCATTAGCTTCACGGTTGTTATTTCGTTTATTGTTTTTGTATAGTGTTTCAGTGTTTTCTTTATAAAAATTCATGAGGAGCACATACCACGCCGCATTTTGGTCCTCCGATCCATCTCGCCTCTCCTCTTCAGATGAAGAGGAGGACGACCGTGACAGAATCACCCACCAACCAAGGACCAAGCGGCGTGGTAAAAGACAGCGACGACAGCAGCAGCAGCAGCAACAACAGCGGCCAGCATCACAGGACTCCTGGACATGGGAGGAGATACTGAATGGAGAGGGACCCTGGGCACAGGCTGGGGAATATCGCCGCCCCAAAGCAGAGCTGGAGGCAGCGAAAGCTGAGCGGCGGCGATATGAGGAGGCAGCACGGCAGTGCGACAGGTACAAGAGGCAGCCCCCAATTTTTTGGGGGGAGGCACACGAGGTGTGGAGCTAAGCCAGGTAGCAGACCTGAGCTCACTCCTCGTGCTTATTATAAGCAGCGCGTTACTGGTCAGGCACCGTGTTACGGTGTCGCCAGTACGTGTCCATAGCCCGGTGCGCTATAAAGCAGCCCCCCGAGAGTGTCATGCGAGTGCGGGCATCGAGCCAGGGCGTATGGTGCCTGCTCAGCGGGTCTGGTCGCCGGTACGCAGAGGCGCCCAGAGCCCCTCTGCCCCGAGCTTCCGCCCTGAGCTGCCGCCCCTCTGTCCCGAGCTTCCGCCCTCTGTCCCGAGCTGCCCCTCTGTCCCGAGCTGCCCCTCTGTCCATTGAGAAGGGTTGCCATGGTTAGGAAGCCACGGAGGCGAACAATGAGGCGGACTAAGACGATGGTGAAGTGGGGTCCGCGTCCCGCACCAGAGCCGCCACCGCGGACAGACGCCCACCCAGACCCTCCCCTATAGATTTTGCGGCCGGAGTCCGCACCTTTGTTTGTCTTAAACTTTCTCGACATTAGATTATATGGACGGTATACCCGATACAAATCTTACTTGCTGAATAAAGATCACTGACCTTATCTTGCAGCTGAGAATTCAATGTTGGTTGGATTTTGTCACTGTTTTCTGTCGTGTACCAGTTTGCCACCGGCCTGAAATGGAACCTCAATTTCCAGAGGTCAGGCCTTTAACTTCCTCTGATCCGTCCGTGCACGGTTTTCGGGGCTCCCATAGGACGACAGAAAACAGGTATTGAAATCCGGTTTCGAAGGACCAAGCTGTCAAGAGAATTTTCAATCCCAATGAAAATAACAATCCATCAATAGCTTTGACCAATCCCGAGGTTTGTAAGACCATGGGTTCAATAATAATTAGTCAAAGACTCAGCTTATGCAAAAGGTTAGTACAGTTTATTCACGAGAACGTTCTGAAGTCCACAATACAAAGACATCCGTTTTCTAGCGGCACACAAACAGCAGATATCATACGCACATACATACACATGAACAGTAGGTATCCTACGCACATACTTTATCACTATCCAGCCGAGAAAGATTAGGGAGACCGTGGGAAGCACTCCCTGTCCTCCCTCAAATCTCTCAGAGGCCCCTAGCAAACTCGGCACCGAATTTTGCTCAGACAGTCTGTGTTTAAGTTACTATAAAGACATTTTGTACAGAGGTATAATTTTACTGACTTAACCTACACACCTGATTACTAGTAACTGTATGATTCTAATCAATTTCATACAATTATATGGTTTCAGGGTGGAATATTCTAATCATTAACTTAAACATATAAATTCCATAATCAGGAAAATGCCTTCTTGGTAAGCAACTCCAGTGCAGATTTGGCCTTGTGTTTTATTGTCCTTCTGAAAGGTGAATTTATTTCCCAGTATCTGGTGGAAAGCAGACTGCACTAGGTTTTCCTCTAGGATTTTACCTGTGCTTAGCGCCATTACGTTTATTTTTTATCATAAACTCCTCAGTCCACCTCAGCTTTTCGCTTTTTATTAATTTGTAAACACTCCTAAAAACATAATTCCACATTGACATTTTGAGGTATTGTGTGTAGGCCAGTGCCAAAAAAAATCTCAATTTAATCTATTTTAAATTCAGGCTGTAGCACAACAACATTTGGAAACTCAAGAGGTGTGAATACTTTCTGAAGGCACTGTAAGCATAGATTACATTTGGATATATTATAGATTATATTATACACTATATACTGTGTTATTTGGGTTGTTAACTGGAATCGTTCTGACATCCGTGATTTCTTGTTTCTAGTTTTGATGATTATTTGTGCACTTGTTTGACATTTTGGCTGCACTGTTAGGAGCTAGTAAAACAAGCATCTGCTAAATTGTCTATGCGTCCAATATACTGTGATTTGAACTCTCTTCATTATTATCATATCATTATACATATCATTATTCTCTTAACTGCTTTAACAAATCCTTCGTACATTGAGAAGGAAAAATACTCACCTAACAATGACTGGCTCTCTAAAGGTCATGAAGTGTATTACAATTGGAAAAAGTAAAGGTAGATGTACTGTTTCATGCCTATTTAGTGGTAAAAATAAAGATCTCAGAGGCTCCGACTCAGGGGGGATTAGAACATTTCATATCCACTCTTAGTTCAGTTCCCACAATTCTACTGAATGTGGATCCACGTTATTACCAGAGTGGAGTGTCAGGTGGCGTTATAATTAAATGCAGAACAACAAGAACAAAACAGAGCTGCTGCATCAAAGACCAGAGCTTCTCCTTTCACACAGTCTATACCCAGATGGAAATAAACACACACACACACACACACAGTCTATACCCAGATGGAAGTAAACACACACACACACAGTCTATACCCAGATGGAAGTAAACACACACACACACACACAGTCTATACCCAGATGGAAGTAAACACACACACACACACACAGTCTATACCCAGATGGAAGTAAACACACACACACACACAGTCTATACCCAGATGGAAGTAAACACACACACACACACAGTCTATACCCAGATGGAAGTAAACACACACACACACACACAGTCTATACCCAGATGGAAGTAAACACACACGCACACACACAGTCTATACCCAGATGGAAGTAAACACACACACACACACACAGTCTATACCCAGATGGAAGTAAACACACACACACACAGTCTATACCCAGATGGAAGTAAACACACACACACACACACACAGTCTATACCCAGATGGAAGTAAACACACACACACACAGTCTATACCCAGATGGAAATACACACACACACACAGTCTATACCCAGATGGAAATAAACACACACACACACACACACACACACACACACAGTCTATACCCAGATGGATGTACACACACACACACACACACACACACACACACACACACACACACACACACACACACACACACACACACACACACACACACACACACACACAGACAGTTATTTTTACATCAGACATCAACAGAATAGAAGCACAATGTTCCTATTGCAAAGAGTGAGAGGGGACTTTTTCATTATTCCACACACACAATAGGTAATTACTGGGGAGTAGATTGATAAGGTCTGTTATTCGCAGTAAGAATGTCAAGCCTTTCATATGGATGGCGTTGATAGAAATAATTATTTCATATTGATTTAATTATTTTATGAAACCACAGAGTGACATAATGTCATTGTTTAAATGCCATCTATGAGACCATTTGTATTAGTTTGTCACAGAGAGACATGGCCTGAACAGAACAGGGGAGAATAAGAACTGTATTGATATGCTACATTTCTAAAGTCTGTACATCATGCATGGATATAAGATGCCGGGTGTCATATTATTCCTCAGCGGGTCCATTTGATAATCGTTATTAGCCACAGACCCAATAGGAAAGCGAAGAAGAGTGAGATGTTTAAAGATCCTTACATGAAATGCAATCACATTCATTCTGCGGGCTGACAGACAGACAGGCTTCTTAGGGAACACATACCCACCCACCCACCCTGCCACCCTAACCACCCAGGCTGCTGATGTGTGATATCATTGATTATCTGTACAGCTGGATGTGAGCCTGGGGCTTTGTGGGACATGAGGAGTGGATGTGTCCTCAGCAGGTGCAGCAGCACCAGGCTCTGACGAGGGTTCAGCCCCAGAGGATTTCACCACCAGCCGCTCTGCTCTACCAGGGGATTCAAACCTCATTATTGCTCGGCTCACTTGGAAGGTTTACCGTGATGTGAAAGTCAGACACCTGTGCACAGAGGAGGTCAGAGTAATGGGCATTTGGCGACTACTGTACATGACTAGATGATAGCACAGTAGACGACCTACTTGGTGACTAGATGATAGCACAGTAGACTACCTACTTGGTGACTAGATGATAGCACAGTAGACTAACTACTAGGTGACTAGATGATAGCACAGTAGACTAACTACTAGGTGACTAGATGATAGCACAGTAGACTACCTACTTGGTGACTAGATGATAGCACAGTAGACTACCTACTTGGTGACTAGATGATAGCACAGTAGACTACCTACTTGGTGACTAGATGATAGCACAGTAGACTAACTACTAGGTGACTAGATGATAGCACAGTAGACTACCTACCGAGGTGGCTGCGTAGGCTGCTGGTGTAACGGCTGTGATTCAATAAAACACAGTTGTGGGATAAGTACCTTTGTTTGAAACCTGAAGGCCTACGCTTTAGCCCAGTGGGCTAACATAGTCTTGTAGCAGGATCCCATGGTTTCATACCTTGGCAGTCACATTCAGACAGCTATTTTTTTTAAACAACTTGATTTGACAATATTGAGATACTTATATTTAATGTAATTTGTACTTAGAAAGTTTTGAAATGCAGTGTACCTCACACTGGCAGGCTGACAGGGAAGCTTGCGAAATAGAGAGCAAAGTTGCTACCCCACTCTGTTGATCTGGCAGAGTGCCTTGCAAAATAGTAATCCTCAAAACAGCAAGAGACTGAATTCTTGATCCAGGAATCACATGAAACATTTTTCTCCAGATCTCAGAAATTTGTGTTATTTTATGTGTAAAGGTTGCACCATTACAGCAGCAGCCAGAGAGCGTCTGGGGTAGCAGGTATGAAATAGAAAAAAGAGGACCATGCTGAGCTTTTGTCGTGGAGCCAGCAGTAAACAGACCAAAATACTCCCCACACCACGGATACAATAGCAGATCTATTCCTCCACCATGCAGGTCACAGGATAAAGAGTACAGCAGGTCTGGAGGTCAACAGGTCTTTCCATCCGTTATGGATTGTGATTCAGTAAAATCACAAGGAGAAATAGGGGTGGTTATCTACTCAGTTGTCATTCACTGTTGATGTCTACAAATGTGCTCTTACTATGGATTCAGGCTACTTTAAGCAACCAAACTAGTGGAAATCAGTCATTTCTGATGGAAGAGTTTAGCAAATCGATGCAAACATTCAGCTTAACCTACCTTTTTTGTGTGCTGTTCTGATTGCTGTTTGGAAGAAACACTTGTGGAGAGGTCATGTTTGCCGCCTACTAGCCCAACACTTGCAGCGACTTTTCAGGTGAAGTTTTGAACTCCACTTTTGAACTTTGATAGCTAGGTTGATGGACCAATGTTCTGACCTCCATTGCACTTAGTGACCTTATCATGCCATTCTATCACTGCACCAGATTTACTATTGATTTTGTAAATGGTTAGCCTGGGGAATGATATTCTCGTATAGTGAATTCAGGTAAAGCTCTTATCTGTTGGCTTTAAAAGTCTCAACAAGTGCTTCGGGGCTTGTCTGAGTTTCACCCACTCTCTGACATTACCAATTGTGAGGTCACAAACATTGATATTACTGACTGACCATTACCACTGGCTACCTTCACTAATTCTACCCTTTTTTTAAAATCCTGCAGTACTTTATTTTACCCTCTATCTCCCTCAACCTCCTTTTCTCCCTCTCTCTGCCGTTCCCTCTCTCTCTTTCTCTACCTTTCTATTTGTCTCTTTGACTCTTCCTCCTCTCTCTCCTCTCTCTCCTCTGATCAAAGGGAAGTAGGCCTATTATGCATATAACTGAGGGAAGGAACTCAATTTGACTGACTAGAATTCATCAGAGCGAGTAATCAGCCACAGCTTTATTCTGAGACGCTGACACGTTCACCCCACACAACGCTACATTCATCTACCATACTGTTATGGCTTCACAACCTTGTTGTTTTCAACACGCCTGGATGTTCTCTCCTGTTTTGAAAGGTGGGAGTTTAAATAGAAAATAGAAAATGAGACTGACATGCTATAACCTCCATTTTGATAATTAGATGGATTTATTTCATTTTCAGACAATGTAGGAATCACAGTGTACATACGATTTAGATGTAAATAATGACACCTTGGCCTCATGAATATATCTCAGACAACCATGATATTTAAACACACACACACATACGTACACAACACCACCTCTACAAGTACACACTCTCTACACACACCCCTCTACACACACACAATGTCAGTCACATCTGTATTTAGGCATGTCTAAATTTCACAGGTGTTTTCATCCTGATGGCTTGGGTAATGTAGCAGGAAGTTAGTGTGAGGAAGTGTGATGTGTGATCTGACCTAGATGTTTGTTTCAGGGAAGCAGCCTCCCAGTCCTATGAAACAGATGACAGAGTGCCCATAAAACCAGTATATGACTAACTTTAATTGCTTTCTACTGCCTCCCAAAAACCACAAGGACATACAGGCTTATTTCTTCTTTACTTGTGTTTCCTCTATGGACAAAGAGTTTTAAGGGGCAAGGCAGGGCTTTTGTAAATTGATTGTGTTTAAGGATTTTTATGACTTATCTTAGAAAAGGAATTAAAACAAGAGCGCTGATATTACTGTTTCAGTGGTTGTTGGCTTAGATTCAGTCCCAATAAAAAAATGTATTGTAAATCTTATCAACCATTTCCTGCTGTAAGTCCACGACCTGAACCAAAGTTTCCATTGAGATGAATATCTTAACTTCACGCCTGCTCCCGCTCTTCCCGGCTGCCCTGCATTACGCACTCCTGCCACCATCATTACGCACACCTGCCTTCCCTCGTCACGCGCATCAGCGAATTATTGGGCTCACCTGGAATCAATAACCTGTTTATTACCTCCCCTATATGTGTCAGTTTCCCAGCTCTGTTCCCCACTGCTGTATTGATTGTCGTCTGTCTTTGTATACCCGTGTGCTGACACTGTTCCTGTCCTGTTTTCATGTCTGTTCTGATTAAATGTCGACTCCCCATACCCGCTTCTCTTCTCCAGCGTCATTCCTTACGTAACGTGGCAGCGATATTTTCTAATGACATAATCGGTGACTTTGTAAAGCAGCTCAACCGTTCTGACAGATATTTGTGATGGATTATGATGAATGTACTCCTACCATAAATCAAATTAAAGTGCAATTGTCATGTACACAGATTAGCTAAAGCAGATGCAGCGAAATGCTTTTGTTCCTAGCTCCAGCAGTGCAGTAAATGTCTAACAGTACAATACTAAAACACAAATAATCCCAAAACAAGAAGAGGAAGAAACAAGAGATTAAGAAACATCAGAACGATAACCATATTGTGCATATTGACTAAATACTGTATTCGGATGAACTTTTGATTTACAAGAGAGTCTAAGTTACCATACAGAACAGAACACATGTATAAAAGTCTGAGTTCTTTCAAGTTCAAGATTTCAGTCTGAAGGTACTTGCCATGTTCCATTTTGTTCACTGCATTCGGTTGCCCAGAAAAACAAACATGACATAATTGAGAGGGGAAAATTTCTAAAAGATCATCTGATCCCTGTGAAAATACTACCCAACCATCAGTCTATTTGTTCTTCTGCTTGTGTGGATCAGTGTTTCCTAGCTGTCTGCCTTCATCTTCACCAGATTACATTGTATTTGTTTAGTTTGTTCTGTTGCCGTGTTTGTGTGTGTGTGTGTGTGTGTGTGTTTACCGTCTCTGATTCTCTCCCCTCCTCATATGGTGATAGGGCACAATGAGGAAAGAGATAGTGATGGAGAGAGAGAGAAGAGAAGGGAGAGAGAGCAAGAGAAGGGATAGAGAGATAGAGAGAGAAAGGGAGGAGAGCTTTCTCTGTCAACAAAGGCATCTGAAGGGGAGTGTTACAGGATCTAGGTCGTCCAGCTTTCCAGCTCTTATAGATTTATATACCGGCTAAGAGCTACACCCAGAACAATTTGTGATTGAGATTGTCAGTAGCCTAAGACAACAGCTATTTATACTAATGGTTCCAACAGCAACACAAGGGAGAGAAGGTAGAAATTGCATTAGTTTAGAAAACTTGTGATTATTTTGTTCATTTAATTCTTCATCTGAACAGCAACAGACCAATAGCATTCAAATTAGTACATTGTTATGGATCCCTGCATTAGAAATGGGTGTTTGGGTGTTCTGGTGTTGTCGTCACACCCCTCACAACAAAATAAATCCATTATCCACCAACTTCAGGTTCAAAGTGAAAAGTCTAAGTTGTTATAATCTTAGTCCTGTCACATCCAGCTGTCAGACCATGCATGGAAAAACTCCCCCTTGTGACATTCTACCAGTGTCACCTGGTCATTACTCTAAATACCAACCGTCTCTGTGCCGACGACGAAATGCAAACAGGATGGCACAGCTGCAAGAATCCAATATTCTAAAACGCTGGTGCCCCTGCCTGCCTGCGCCAGCAACTGTCAAAAATGATTTGATTTATTAAGATTCCATCGCTGAGCTGGGGAAATGGCAACCAGAAATCAATGTAACCTTTTCGGTTTTGAATAATGAAGGAGAGAGGAGAAAAAGCCACTGGTGTGGTCTTGGTAGCGACAAGCACTGTAATGAAATGATTCATGTCACAAAGAAAATCCTGCCATACAAAACTGTCATCAATGAGCATGGTTGGCCATGACTATCACGGAGTACCATTGAGTCATACATTTCCTTTGTGTGATTAGAATTGTATCTGGTGAGTTTTCACACAATTGTGTGCAGTGCATCGTCATTTTGATCTAGAAAGTATTACAACCTGTCAAGCCCTTTAAGCTACACATGATCACAAGCAATTTACACATTCCTGTCAGAGTGTGCTGTGAAAGCCAAACAACTAAAGGTGAATAGACTTTTGTGGGTTAGCACTTATTTGTGGGGTTGTATTGCAAACACCATAGAAATAGAACTAAACTCTGTTGTTAAAACATCTACCGTTGTTAAAGGAGCTGAATGTCTGTAAAATCAACCCAAACTCAGTGTGTTTCCTTGACCCTAGCTGATCAATCTCTTCTATTCCATAACTGAACCCCGCCTTGAATCTAGCATAATTACTCCCATCCCATAACTGAACCCCGCCTTGAATCTAGCATAATGACTCCCATCCCATAACTGAACCCTGTCTTGAATCTAGCATAATGACTCCCATCCCATAACTGAACCCTGTCTTGAATCTAGCATAATGACTCCCATCCCATAACTGAACCCTGTCTTGAATCTAGCATAATGACTCCCATCCCATAACTGAACCCTGTCTTCAATCTAGCATAATGACTCCCATCCCATAACTGAACCCTGTCTTGAATCTAGCATAATGACTCCCATCCCATAACTGAACCCTGTCTTGAATCTAGCATAATGACTCCCATCCCATAACTGAACCCTGTCTTGAATCTAGCATAATGACTCCCATCCCATAACTGAACCCTGTCTTGAATCTAGTATAATGACTCCCATCCCATAACTGAACCCTGTCTTGAATCTAGTATAATGACTCCCATCCCATAACTGAACCCTGTCTTGAATCTAGCATAATGACTCCCATCCCATAACTGAACCCTGTCTTGAATCTAGCATAATGACTCCCATCCCATAACTGAACCCTCTCTTGAATCTAGTATAATGACTCCCATCCCATAACTGAACCCTGTCTTGAATCTAGCATAATGACTCCCATCCCATAACTGAACCCTGTCTTGAATCTAGTATAATGACTCCCATCCCATAACTGAACCCTGTCTTGAATCTAGCATAATGACTCCCATCCCATAACTGAACCCTGTCTTGAATCTAGCATAATGACTCCCATCCCATAACTGAACCCTGTCTTGAATCTAGCATAATGACTCCCATCCCATAACTGAATCCTGTCTTGAATCTAGCATAATGACTCCCATCCCATAACTGAACCCTGTCTTGAATCTAGCATAATGACTCCCATCCCATAACTGAACCCTGTCTTGAATCTAGCATAATGACTCCCATCCCATAACTGAACCCTGTCTTGAATCTAGCATAATGACTCCCATCCCATAACTGAACCCTGTCTTCAATCTAGCATAATGACTCCCATCCCATAACTGAACCCTGTCTTGAATCTAGCATAATGACTCCCATCCCATAACTGAACCCTGTCTTGAATCTAGCATAATGACTCCCATCCCATAACTGAACCCTGTCTTGAATCTAGCATAATGACTCCCATCCCATAACTGAACCCTGTCTTCAATCTAGCATAATGACTCTCATCCAATAACTGAACCCTGTCTTGAATCTAGCATAATGACTCCCATCCCATAACTGAACTATGTCTTGAATCTAGCATAATGACTCCCATCCCATAACTGAACCCATGGCCCCTTCCTGGATAAAGGGATGGTCTGAAATGAGAAGGACGTTAAGAACGTTGAAACTGTAGCCTAGTAATGCATTCAGCTCATTAACATAGGCTCCTATACCAAAATGCCTGGATAATACATATCCCACAGAGACTATACTGAACAAAAATATAAACGCAACATCAACAATTTCAACGATTTTACTGAGCTACATTTCATATAAGGAAATCAGTCAATTGAAATAAATGCATTAAGCCCTAATCTACGGATTTCACATAACTAGGAATACAGATATGCATCTGTTGGTCACAGACCTTAAAACAAAGTAGGGGAGTGGATCAGAAAACCAGTCATTTTCGGGTGTGACCACCGTTTGCCTCATGCAGCGCGACACATCTCCTTCGCATAGAGTTGATCAGGCTGTTGATTGTGGCTGGTGGAATGTAGTCCCACTCCTCTTCAATGGCTATGTGAAGTTGCTGGACATGGGCGTGAACTGGAACACGCTGAAAATAGATAAAATTAAAATAAACATTAAAGATATTTCACTTATCAAAAGGGGAAAAAGGCAAATGTATACCCCAGGCTCCACCCCAGGATACGTAGGCTTCTGCTAGATTTAATGGGTCTCTCACACACACACACATACTCTGTAATGCGCTGCAGGGGATCTTACAGTCGGAGGGTCACGTGGCACTTCCTGTGTAAAATATGTTATTGTGAGTAATTGGCTGTCTAATGAATTCTATTGGCTGCCTTCTGAGGTGCGGGGGAGGAAGGGGGCGGGGGTGGGATGTGTGTCATGCGGCGTCAGGTCTCGAAGCCTCACACCCAAGGGCACCGGTTTATTGGATGTCTTATTGGTTTTTCTGTTGGATTCCATGATCACTATGGTTCTGTGAGGCCCTGGTTGACAGCATGTTGCAAATCCCCTCTAGCCATCCAGCTCCCTACATGAGATCTTATTAATGAAATCGATAGTTTTTTTCTGGAATATTTTTTTTTTTTAACTCAGTAATCTCTCATCAACGATCATTGTTTGTTTTGCACATTCTTTCGATTTGTTGTGTTGTATGAAATGTAAACTCAGAAAATGATTATTAGTCTATGATGGATTAAGGCATATTTTCCTACAAGCGTTTTGTTTTTATGCAAAGAATCCAAAATGTCTTTACAAGACTCGATACAGAGCAAAGCCCAGTAGCAGTCACTTCTGTCAACATGAAGTGCATTGAGAGACTAGTCAAGGATCATATCACCTCCACCTTACCTGTCAACCTAGACCCACTCAATTTGCTTACCGCCCCAACAGGTCCACAGATGATGCAATTGCCATCACACTGCACAAAGCACTATCCCATCTGGACAAGAGGAATACCTATGTAAGAATGCTGTTCATTGACTACAGCTCAGCATTCAACACCATAGTACCCTCCAATTAAGCTTGAGACCCTGGGTCTGGACCCCGCCCTCTGCAACTGGGTCCTGTACTTCCCGACGGGCCGCCCCTAGGTGGTGAAGGTAGGAAACAACATCTAGCACAGAGAGACAGCTGCCTATATCATTGGCCACTTTAATAAATGGAAGACTAGTCACTTTAATAATGCCACTTTAAGAATGTTTACATATCTCACATTACTCATCTCATATGTATCTACTGTATACTGTATCCTTCACTTTACTATGTATTGCATCTTTGCTGTTCTGTCACTGCTCTGCCATATATTTTATACTTATATATTCTCATCCCATTCCTTTACTAGATAGTGTGTATTAGGTTTTGTTGCGGAATTGTTAGGTATTACCTGTTAGATACTGCTACACTGTCGGATCTAGAAGCATAAGCATTTCTCTACACTCGCAATAACATCTGTTAAGCATGTGTATGTGACCAAAACATTTTGATTTGATTTGAGAAAGAAACAACTGCACTCAAGATGGATAGCAGAATCCGTCCTTTTCATCGCTACAGTCCAGCTATGAAAAAGCTATAACTAGCTTACACACACGGGTTGTAAATGGATTTAGGAGGCACCTCTGGTTCAAGGATGGGGAGAGGGATCATTTATCATTACAGCTAAATGAGATCAAGTCTCAATTTAATCAGGCACAGTAAGACATAGAGGAAGCACTCCTTCGCACTTGTGTTTCGGTGACGCTGTGCTGTGAGCACCCGGACATCTTCTGATATTCAGGTAAGAACATGTGGGGAGATACTGTAGCCTTCAAGATTCATCATTCGTAGCATTCAGTGGCTATCCACTTATTTGAGGTCTAATTATATGACCTACTTAATATGTTTAGCGAGTAAACCGTCTTGGAGTTCTAAGGTTCCTTCTCGTTGTGGGTTTTCCATCCTTTACTTTATTATTATTATTACTTTATCCTTTATTATGTAAAGCATGCAACCTCTGTGGAGCATGGACATGTGTACGTATTCATGCTATCTACCACACACTGTCACGTGTGGTAGGACGAGAATCGTTACACACACAGTCATCCTCAATTTCCTCTTGATTCATCCTCTAAATGTATTTCTATAGATTGCAACAACACATTCATTACCAGTGTTGGGGAGTAGTCAACTATATGTAGTTCAACCAAATATTTTTTTATAACTAATCCAAGATAGACCGCAGCCTGTCGTTTCCAGCGGGAGCAAATTAATCATAGTGGGCAGAACAAGCGAGGAGGTGGGCAGAGCCAAGCACGAGCTAGCAAATTCCTATTGGTGTTTTCTAGCGTGTATTTGCATATTTCCATTTGGGAACATCTACTCTGTGAAGTGCTCGTGTGCAATAACTCAATTTGCCCTTGCACTCCTAAACAACACCAAACTTTGGCAAAGGGTAAAGTCTACAAAACTTAGCCCACTCTGTTTGTAAGAGATGTTAGTGTTGGGAACAGAACTGTATCAAGATTCAATGTTTCATTGGTGAGAACATTTGCAGAATGCCAAAATCCATCTCGCTCCATTAACTCCCAATGAGCTTCCTCTCATCACTATATTTGGTGCTCAGTGGAAATGCCAACCGGATGCTTCAGATCAAACATCTGGGTCATTTTTCTATCTGTGGTTCAAGTAGTAATTAAACTACAATTTGCAGTGGCTTGGTGGAAGTTGAACTAAATTCAAATCTTGGTCGTGTTTTCAGGTGTTAATGACTTTTTTTCCATGTAGCTGTGTAGCTAACTACTGGAACTACACACTACATTATTTTGCAAAAAAGGAAGAAAACATCGGTGAAATATGCCTAAATCTCAACTTGAAACATAGTTTTTTTGTTCAATAGGCTAAATTACACATACATTTAACATCTGACTCCACAGTGATCTGTTTTTGCAATTTGCAGTCTATGACATTTCAGAACTAGAGAACGACTTTAAGTAGCTTTCGTTAAGTAAACTATATTTATCTTAAGGGTAGATTAACTTGTGAAGTAATTGGTAGTTTGATAAACCATACATTTTAGTCGTTTAGCAGACACTCTTATCCAGAGCGATTTACAGAAGCAAGTTGGGTTCAGAGTGGCTTCCCCAACACTGTTCAGTACTGATGGACTGCATGCCTGTCCTCTTCTGATTGTCTTCATTCTCTTCATCTTCAAGCAGTGCAGCAGTAGGTGTCAAAACCCCCCCACCAAAAACCATCAATGAACATCTTACTTGCCAACTCGGAGGCCATTTTCATTTTTTTCTCTGGAGGGCAGATCAGGGATGATAAGGAATCGCTAATGAGCCAGGAACTCCTGTTTGGCTAATGTTAGACACATTAAGATCTTTGATGTGAATACAATTGCCTCTTGGACATGTTATGATCTTTGATGTAAGTACAATTTACAGATCCATTAAATTGTACTGCATGCACAGCACTAATAGTAGTATTAACTACAAATACAACAGAGGGCTCTAAACTCTGTAAAGCCCCCAGTGATTGTAGAGCTTGCAGTGTGTTTACATGTGTTATTTGCTGTTCCTTTGAGTCAGAAGTGTGTATACTAAATACACAATAGTGAATTATTTCATTTCTACCATTCCCCATTTATTCCAACCGATAAACATGTGCTCAACATACGTGGTAGAAATATGCCCACTCATCTACTCATATGAAAGGCTGGTGGTTTGGAGTACTCTTCTAGCATCTCTTGTGACAATAGCTTACGTTGATATGGGAGATTGTAGTCATTGATTAATGCTAGTTACTGGCCGTCACAACCATGTTTGGACTGACCTGATTTAGAAGGCAATTATCTCTAGCGAACCATATTGTCTGCTCTAACTACACGGTTGAATCACATTACCACTAGTGTGTCTACTTCTGAAGCACAGCCATTGAACCTAGTATGACATGAAACACATTTTATTTCCTGGAATCATCTCCCATACACTATAATAACTCAACGGTGTCACAGCTGTATAGATTTAAAGTAATTACAGCTAATTGTGTGGCAGCAATTATTGCGACTGAATCTCATGCCTGTTGATTCAGTCTGCTAAACAAATGCCATTTAGCAAGGGCCTAATTAGAGCATTGTTGACACCGTGATGCGGGGAACAGAATCATTGCATGGTGCCCAATCATTCTCCATCTCAATCTTGTTCTCCATGGAGGCAGGGTTACAGCTCGGAGAGAGAAAACATATGGATGTAAATGTATTTTTTGTTTTACACAATGTTTCTCTCAAACACCATTTAGCCACCTGAGGTTATGGACAATGCAATAGATTCACCAGTGGAGGCTGGTGGAAGGATACATGGGGTAGAATGGGGAGCCCGTCCTCCTTATTTCTCCTTCCACTAGCCTCCACTGGAATACACCTCCATATCTTGCTATGATTTTTAGGTTACTGTCATTTGCATAATCATGAAATTGTTTAACATCAACGCCCCAGACCAACAGGAGGGAGATCATTCAATGTCATTTAGTTTAGTGTTATCTGAGCCATTTTGCTTCTAAGCCATATTCAGGGGCACCGTATGGGGGAGAAAAGTTAAGACTATTCTAAGGGCCTGTGACTGATAGGGCCCCCCCCCCCCCCCCTTGCTTGCTAGCAAGAAGGCTCGGCGCTGGGCTCTTGGTGAGTAAGGATGAGCAAGGGCCAGTGAAAACTGTTATATGGCATGGCTATGGATATTGGATCACTACACACATGATGCCCACAGGCTGAGAAAAAGACTGAGAACAGACTGAGAACAAGATATATCTCAAAGTAATGGCTGGATTGCCATAAGAATCAAGACCCCAAGTGGAAGAAACCTATTGATTTGGTGACCTCTTGACCTTTCCTCTAGCGCCATCATCAGGCCTTTTCATTTCCATTTTGTTTTCCATTTCCACTTTTACAGCTGCTTATTTTCTAGTTTAATTATTAATTAATTAAATTATTACATTTTTTTGTTTGTTTGTTATGTCATTCTATAGATGATAATGTTAATGTATTTTAATCGAAGAGGTTAATGTATATTTACGTTATTCATTAATGTTAAGAGAATTTTCCATTCAAGAATTGTACCATTAAAATGACATTTAGACTGTAAAAGACAGCCTTTAGCACATTTCTTATAGAGGGTATCAGTCCTGCATCAAATAGTGAATTCCACTGTATGTAGAATGTTGCATGCATGTCTGCACTGTGTTATATTTTCAAAGCTCACTGTCAGTAAATATCGTACAGTAAATATTGGACTACAAGACAGTTGCAAACCTGAAAAGGTCACGTTATTTAAAGCTTTGAATGGGTTGATGTGGCCTGTGGTGGTGGGGCCCAATGTGATATCTTTTCACGAGGCCCAAAATCCCTGGGGCGCCCCTGGTCATATTACATTACTTTTCTTTACAAGAGATATAACTTTCATGAGTAACATGCTTGATCTGTAATTGGCTAGACATCTTACTCGTAAAACGGTGCTCGAATGACTGTATCAACTACGAAGCATCCACGTTCCCCATAGCGTGTGTGTCAGTTTGAATTCGAGGTGAATTCCAGTTGAGCAAATGGCACAGGCCTACTAGCTTAAGCTTATGACCAGTTATGTTCTTTAAATAGCAAATATATCACAGAGCACAGCAAGCATTTGATAGAGCATCCCGAAAGACAACTAAATGGAGAACAGCTGTCTTTGGTTTGGAATAATAATGATTAGAAGTAGTTTTAAAAGTGGCAGTAATAAAGCCTCTCTTGAAAAAGCCAAACCTCGACCCAGAAAATATAAAATATTATTGGGCGATATCGAATCTTCCATTTCTCTCAAAACTGTTAGAAAAAACTGTTGTGCAGCAACTCACTGCCTTCCTGAAGACAAACAATGTATACAAAATGCTTCAGTCTGGTTTTAGACCCTATCATAGCACTGAGACTGCACTTGTGAAGGTGGTAAAACAACCTTTTAATGGCATCAGACCGAGGCTCTGCATCTGTCCTCGTGCTCCTAGACCTTAGTGCTGCTTTTGATACCATCGATCACCACATTTTTTTAGAGAGTTTTGAAACCCAAATTGGTCTACACGGACAAGTTCTGGCCTGGTTTAGATCTTATCTGTCGGAAAGACATCAGTTTGTCTCTGTGAATGGTTTGTCCTCTGACAAATCAACTGTAAATTCCGGTGTTCCTCAAGGTTCGTTTTAGGACCACCATTGTTTTCACTATATATTTTACCTCTTGGGGTTGTCATTCGAAAACATAATGTTAACTTTCACTGCTATGCGGATGACACACAGCTGTACATTTCAATGAAACATGGTGAAGCCCCAAAATTGCCCTCGCTAGAAGCATGTGTTTCAGACATAAGGAAGTGGACGGCTGCAAACTTTCTACTTTTAAACTCGGACAAAACAGAGATGCTTGGTCTAGGTCCCAAGAAACAAAGAGATCTTCGTTTGAATCTGACAATTAATCTTGATGGTTGTACAGTCGTCTCAAATAAAACTGTGAAGGACCTCGGCGTTACTCTGGACCCTGATCTCGCGTTTGAAGAACATATCAAGACTGTTTCAAGGACAGCTTTTTTCCATCTACGTAACATTGCAAAAATCAGAAACTTTCTGTCCAAAAACGATGCAGAAAAATGTATCCATGCTTTTGTCACTTCTAGGTTAGACTACTGCAATGCTCTACTTTCCGGCTACCCGGATAAAGCACTAAATAAACTTCAGTTAGTGCTAAATACGGCTGCTAGAATCCTGACGAGAACCAAAACATTTGATCATATTACTCCAGTGCTAGCCTCCCTACACTGGCTTCCTGTTAAAGCAAGGGCTGATTTCAAGGTTTTACTGCTAACCTTCAAAGCATTACATGGGCTTGCTCCTTCCTATCTTTCCGAGTTGGTCCTGCCGTACATACCTACACGTACAAGACGCAGGCCTCCTAATTGTCCCTAGAATTTCTAAGCAAACAGCTGGAGGCAGGGCTTTCTCCTATAGAGCTCCATTTTTATGGAATGGTCTGCCTACCCATGTGAGAAACGCAGACTCGGTCCCAATCTTGAAGTCTTTACTAAAGACTCATCTCTTCAGTGGGTCATATGATTGAGTGTAGTCTGGCCCAGGAGTGTGAAGATGAACGGAAAGGCTCTGGAGCAATGAACCGCCCTTGCTGTCTCTGCCTGGCCGGTTCCCCTCTCTCCACTGGGATTCTCTGCTTCTAACCCTATTACAGGGGCTGAGTCACTGGCTTACTGGTGCTCTTCCATGCCGTCCCTGGGAGGGGTGCATCACTTGAGTGGTTTGAGTCACTGACGTGATCTTCCTGTCTGGGTTGTGCCGTGACGGAGATCTTTGTGGGCTATACCCGGCCTTGTCTCAGGATGGTAAGTTGGTGGTTGAAGATATCCCTCTAATGATATGGGGGCTGTGTTTTGTCAAAGTGGGTGGGGTTATATCCTTCCTGTTTGGCCTTGTCCGGGGGCATCATCGGATGGGGCCACAGTGTCTCCTGACCCCTCCTGTCTCAGCCTACAGTATTTATGCTGCAGTAGTTTATGTGTCGGGGGGCTAGGGTCAGTTTATTATATCTGGAGTACTTCTCCTGTCTTATCTGGTGTCCTGTGTGAATTTAAGTATACTCTCTCTAATTCTCTCTTTCTCTCTTTCTTTCTATCTCTCGGAGGACCTGAGCCCTAGGACCATGGCTCAGGACTACCTGGCATGATGACTCCTTGCTGTCCCCAGTCCACCTGGCCGTGCTGCTGCTCCAGTTTCAACTGTTCTGCCAGCGGCTATGGAACCCTGACCTGTTCACTGGACATGCTACCTGTCCCAGACCTGCTGTTTTCAACTCTCTAGAGACAGCAGGAGCGGTAGAGATACTCTTAATGATCGGCTATGAAAAGCCAACTGACATTTACTCCTGAGGTGCTGACTTGCTGCACCCTCGACAATTACTGTGATTATTATTATTTGACAATGCTGGTCATTTATGAACATTTGAACATCTTGGCCATGTTCTGTTATAATCTCCACCTGGCACAGCCAGAAGAGGACTGGCCACCCCTCATAGCCTGGTTCCTCTTTAGGTTTCTTCCTAGGTTTTGGCCTTTCTAGGGAGTTTTTACTAGCCACCGTGCTTCTACACCTGCATTGCTTGCTGTTTGGGGTTTTAGGCTGGGTTTCTGTACAGCACTTTGAGATATCAGCTGATGTAAGAAGGGCTATATAAATAAATTTGATTTGATTTAGTCTATTGTCCTGTCACTGTAGCTCCATAACCAAAATGGCTGACTCAGATATACTGTACACTACTTGATATGATACTACAGGTTCTTCTGACTCAGGTGCGTCTGGAGTATGTTGTGAGGAGAGTTTGAATCCTGGACTCACAGTGGTAGAGATGAACTGTGTTACAGTACACTGAGTATACCAAACATTAGGAACACCTTCCTAATATTGAGTTGCATCTTCCCCATTTTGCCCTCAGAACAGCCTCAACTCTTCGGGGGATGGACTCTACAAGGTGTTGAAAGCGTTCCACAGGGATACTAGCCCATTTGACTCCAATACTTTCCACAGTTGTGTCAAGTAGGCTGGATGTCATTTGGGTGGTGGACCGTTCTTGATACACACCGGAAACTGTTCAGCGTGATAAACCCTGCAGTGTTGCAGTTCTTGACACAAACCGGTGCACCTGGCACCTACTACCATACCCTGTTCAAAGGCACTTAAATCTTTTGTCTTGCCTATTCACCCACTGAATGACACAGATACACAATCCATGTCTCAATTATCTCAAGGCTTAAACATCCTTATTTAACCCGTCTCCTCCCCTCCATCTACACTGATTGAAGTGGATTTAACAAGTGACATCAATAAGGGATCATAGCTTTCACCTGGATTCACCTGGTCAGTCTGTGTCATGGAAATAGTTCCTAATCTTTTGTACACTCAGTGTATATTGATAACAGAAGCAACAGTATGCTGTGATAACATGCTTCAACTAGTTCTCCTGAGGGGGTCACAATGTGGGTTGGATAGTACAGCACAGTACATTACAGTACAGCACAACCTCGTCAGAGACTTGCTGGGAAGTGTAAAAAATACGTAGATCATCACAATTGAGTTTTTGGGAGAGAAAATGCAGGTTGTCATTTTGTTTCCCTGGGCCTTAAAGTAAAACTCCACCCAAAAACGATGTTTTGGTATTTGTTTCATTAGTCCATTGTTGACATAGTCCCAAAATGTTTTGCTTGTGAGCAATCAAGTGTTCAACATATGTAACTTTCTAAATACAGAAATCATCCCCGCATGAGTGTTCCTTTAAGGGATGTGTGTTCTCTGCAGTGCCTCGCATTATAGGTGTGTATTACAGAGATCATAACCCTCAATTACAAAGAATTGCTTGTTGGTGTGAATCGAGGCCCACGGGGTGAAGGTGTGTGCGAGTGTGTGTTTGTGTATTAATGTTAAATCTCCATAAAGAGATACCTTGAGCTATGTTGATAGTAACACTGTACTTTATTTCCAACAACTTATAGGTACAACCAACCTCTCGAACATAACCCGCAAGCTAAACCCCTCGAAAGCTTCTTTCTCAGCCCATGTCCTTGAACAATTCTGCTGGATTCCATCTGAAGAGCATATCAACTTTAATTTGTTGACATTACCCCAAAACACCGTTCTATAATGTGAACTGTAACTTTAATTTGCAATATTCACGAGTTATTTCTTGCTGAGGGTGGATGAGTTTATCCTCCAAGTGTAATTGAGAGAAAAGGGTTCCTTCTTCTAAAACCTCTTTCACCCCACACAGAGCTGACGATGGACTTTCTCTGGCATCACAACAGTGGCTAAATCTCTCATTGCCTTTTCAGTGCTTTAAAAAAAACAAATATTCCCTAAAACGGAATACATCCTAGTTTCAATGTAAAATGTATGCACACATTATAGTTTCAATCTATGTCCCTCTTAATCATTTAACAGGGACTTAAACGCTGTGTATCATCAAAATCATATCTCATATAGGTCTCATGTAGAATTCTATATTCCGTTTCTATGTTCTACTGTGCATTGAAAAGTTCACCTCAACGTCATAAGCAGCATGATTTGAAAATAAAAACAGCATTTTAGTCAACACACAGCATTTACACTTTGTGTGTTTCTGGATTGATAAATAAACGTACAAAATGGTCTGCCTCTGTGCTCGGGCCTGGGTGGCTGGGCCGTGGAGCCAAGAGGGAACCATCTGACACACAGGATCTAATTAAGCCTCCGAGGAGTTTGATTCCCGTACCGTTGCATTTCTCATGGTTAACCACTCATTTATGCAGAGGATAAACAAGCGCAAAAACCTGGGCTAAGCATTTTTTCTCCTTCAGGTTGTTAGAGCCTCATAGACTCATCGCCTCGTAGCCAGGCTTTTTCACTAGGGGATTGAGTGATCTCTATGGCAGAAGGATATCATTTTTGGATGCATAGCATAGCTTACGTCAGAGGCCTGTGAGAGTAGAGTGATCTCAATTCAGACTTTAGAAAATGTTTTTAGGAATGGTATGCATGATAATTGCACCATATATGCAAAAACACGATGACAGTTACAGCCATACTCTTTCACGTCTATAGCGTCTAGACTTTCTCTACAGCAGATGCCCCCCCCCCCCCGCCCTGATGGCTGTTATGACCACAATATAGCTATCGTTTTGGCTATGGTAGAATCAATAACATGGAAATAACATAGTGATATTAAATACATGTTATTGCCAATGCTCGTACAACTGTGTCTAATCTCTTCAAGCTACACTATAGTGAGTCGTGTTCCTGATAGCAAAAAAATATGTTTTCAGTTGAGTTGCCCCCGAAAATGAGGAATTATGCGAGGGTCACAGAATAGGCCTAATGGATACAACATTACCATGAGCACTTGGTGAACTGGAGTATCGCCGACCTAAGGAGGAGATAGAGGCAGCAAAAGCGGAACGGCGACGATACGAGGAGATAGCTCAACGAAGCAAGCACGAGAGGCAACCCCAAGAACATTTTGGAGCAGTCGGCGGAGCCGAGGAGCGAACCAGAGCCAGTCAGGGAGTCGGATGAGGAGCTCGACGCAAGATTCCGGAGAGAGGTGCTAGCATTGAGAGCGCTGCAGAGCGGGCATGTTGAGGTGCATGTCATCAGCCCGGTGTCACCTGTACCAGCCCACGCATCAGGTCTCCAGTGCGCATTCATAGCCCAGTGCGTCCTGTGCTAGCTTCCCGCACTTGCCGGACTGGAGTGAGCATTCAGTCAGGAAGGGTGGTGCCTCCTCTCCGAACTCGCTCTGAGGTGCGTGTCATCAGCCCGGTGCCACCTGTACCGGTCCCACACATCAGGTCTCCCGTGCGCCTCCACAGTCCAGTACGTCCTGTGCCTCTTCTCCGCACTCGCCCTGAGGTGCACGTCATCAGCCCAGAGCCACCTGTACCGGTCCCACGCATCAGGCCTCCAGTGCGCCTCCACAGTCCAGCTTCCGGTGACAGTTCCCAGTCCAGAGCTTCCGGCGACAGTTCCCAGTCCAGAGCTTCCGGCGACAGTTCCCAGTCCAGAGCTTCCGGCGACAGTTCCCAGTCCAGAGCTTCCCGCGACAGTTCCCAGTCCAGCTTCCGGCGACAGTTCCCAGTCCAGAGCTCCTGGCGACAGTTCCCAGTCCAGAGCTTCCGGCGACGTTTCACAGTCCGGAACCTCCAACGATGGTCTACAGTCCGGAGCCTCCAACGATGGTCTACAGTCCGGGAACCTCCAACGATGGTCTACAGTCCGGGAACCTCCAACGATGGTCTACAGTCCGGGAACCTCCAACGATGGTCTACAGTCCGGGAACCTCCAACGATGGTCTACAGTCGGGAACCTCCAACGATGGTCTACAGTCGGGAGCCTCCAACGATGGTCTACAGTCCGGAGCCTCCAGCAACGGTCCCCAGTCCGTTGCCTCCAGCGACAAAGCCTCCAGCGACGGTCGGCGGTCCGGAGCCTCCGGCTACGATCCACGGTCCCGGGCCTCCAGAGACGACCCACGGTCCGGAGCTTCCGGCGACGATCCGCGGTCCGGGACCTCCAGAGACGACCCACGGTCCGGAGCTTCCAGAGCTGTGCCCAGAACCAGAGCAGCCACCAAGGGTAGATGCCCACCCAGACCCTCCCCTATAGGTTCTTGTTTACGACCGGGAGTCCGCACCTTTGGGGGGGTACTGTCACGCCCTGACCTTAGATATCTCTGTTTTTCTATATATTTTGGTTTGGTCAGGGTGTGACTAGGGTGGGTACGCTAGTTTTGTATGTCTAGGGTTTTTGTATGTCTAGGGGTGTTGTATGTCTATGTTGGCCTGATATGGTTCCCAATCAGAGACAGCTGTTTATCGTTGTCTCTGATTGGGGATCATATTTAGGTAGCCATTGTCCTCGTTTGTGTTGTGGGATCTTGTCTACATTGGGTTGCCTGAGTGCACACTTGTAGCCTCACGTTTCGTTTGGTTGTTTTTGTTAGGTGAGTTTCAGTTGATAAAAATTATGTGGAACTCTACTCACGCTGCGCCTTGGTCTCCTCTTTACGACAATTGTGACATGAACTGGAACCAGTTATTGTCATAAACTCCATTTTAAAAAGGGTGATTAACTACTACACACATAGTACAGTACACCCATTAGCCTTTGTTCGGAGCTGGGTTTTGGAAGCAAAGTGCGCCACTCCATTATCACTGTGAATCAATTATGTCATGTACTGTCATGTTGTGTCTTGTCTCTGTCCTTTCCCTTCACCCTGTCTCCCTCTGCTGGTCGTTGTTAGGTTACCTTTTCTCCCCCGCTTTCCCCCAGCTGTTCCTTGTCTCCTCTAACTACCCATTCACCCCGTTTCCCACCTGTTCCCTTTTTCCCTCTGATTAGGTCCCTATATCTCTCTCTGTTTCTGTTCCTGTCCTTGTCGGATTCTTGTTTGTTGTGTTTCATGCCTGAGCCAGACTATCGTCATGTTTGCTGTAACCTTGTCCTGTCCTGTCGGAATCTGCCGGTCTATCTGAGCCTACCTATGTTTGGTTATTAAAGAAGCTCTGTTTAAGTTAGTTCGCTTTTGGGTCCTCATTCACTCACCATAACAGAAGAATCCGACCAAGAATGGACCCAGCGACTTCGGATCCTCTCCACTCAGCCGTCGGGATCCAGGGAGCGATGCTAGGCAGACACGAGCAGGAAGTGTCTGCTGCTCGACATGCCGTTGAGACCCTGGCCACCCAAGTCTCCAACCTCACAGAACAGGTTCACCATCTCCGCCTCGATCCACCGGCCACTTCCAGGGCTTTCGAATCTCCGGAGCCCAGAATCAATAACCCGCCGTGTTACTCTGGGGAGCCCACTGAATGCCGCTCGTTCCTCACCCAGTGTGATATTGTGTTTTCTCTCCAGCCCAACACTTACTCCAGGAGCACTGCTCGTGTCGCCTACGTCATATCTCTCCTTATTGGACGGGCTCGTGAGTGGGGCACGGCAATCTGGGAGGCAAGGGCTGAGTGTACTAACCAGTATCAAGACTTTAAGGAGGAGATGATACGGGTTTTTGATCGATCTGTTTTTGGGGAGGAGGCTTCCAGGGCCCTGTCTTCCCTATGTCAAGGCAATCGATCCATAACAGACTACTCTATTGAGTTTCGCACTCTTGCTGTCTCCAGTGGCTGGAACGAGCCGGCCTTGCTCGCTCGTCTTCTGGAGGGTTTCCGCGCAGAGGTAAAGGATGAGATTCTCTCCCGGGAGGTTCCTTCCAGCGTGGATTCCTTGATTGAACTCGCTATTCGCATTGAGCGACGGGTTGATCTTCGTCACCGAGCTCGTGGAAAGGAGCTCGCGCTCTCCGTCGCCTCCCTCTCCGCATCACTACCATCTTCCTCTGCCGGCTCGGGTGCTGAGCCCATGCAGCTGGGAGGTATCCGCATCTCGACTAAGGAGAGGGAACGGAGAATCACCAACCGCCTCTGTCTCTATTGCGGTTCCGCTGGTCATTTTGTCACTTCATGTCCAGTAAAAGGCCAGAGCTCGTCAGTAAGCGGAGGGCTACTGGTGAGCGCTACTACTCCTGTCTCTCCTTCAAGATCCTGCACTACCTTGTCGGTCCATCTACGCTGGACCGGTTCGTCAGCTTCCTGCAGTGCCTTAATAGACTCTGGGGCGGAGGGCTGTTTTATGGACGAGACCTGGGCTCGGGAACATGACATTCCTCTCAGACAGTTAAAGGAGCCCACGGCCTTGTTCGCCCTGGATGGTAGTCCTCTCCCCAGGATTCAGCGTGAGACGCTACCTTTAACCCTCACTGTTTCTGGTAATCATAGTGAAACCATTTCTTTTTTAATTTTTCGTTCACCTTTTACACCTGTTGTTTTGGGCCATCCCTGGCTAGTTTGTCATAATCCGTCCATTAATTGGTCTAGTAATTCTATCCTCTCCTGGAACCTCTCTTGTCATGTGAAATGTTTAATGTCTGCTATCCCTCCTGTTTCCTCTGTCTCTTCTTCACAGGAGGAGCCTGGTGATTTGACAGGGGTGCCGGAGGAATATCACGATCTGCGCACGGTGTTCAGTCGGTCCAGGGCCACCTCTCTTCCTCCACACCGGTCGTATGATTGTAGTATTGATCTCCTTCCGGGAACCACCCCCCCCCGGGGTAGACTATACTCTCTGTCGGCTCCCGAACGTAAGGCTCTCGAAGATTATTTGTCTGTAGCTCTTGACGCCGGTACCATAGTCCCCTCCTCCTCTCCCGCCGGAGCGGGGTTTTTTTTTGTCAAGAAGAAGGACGGGTCTCTGCGCCCCTGCATAGATTATCGAGGGCTGAATGACATAACAGTGAAGAATCGTTATCCGCTTCCTCTTATGTCTTCAGCCTTCGAGATCCTGCAGGGAGCCAGGTTTTTCACTAAGTTGGACCTTCGTAACGCTTACCATCTCGTGCGCATCAGGGAGGGGGACGAGTGGAAGACGGCGTTTAACACTCCGTTAGGGCACTTTGAATACCGGGTTCTTCCTTTCGGCCTCGCTAACGCTCCAGCTGTCTTTCAGGCATTAGTCAATGATGTCCTGAGAGACATGCTGAACATCTTTGTTTTCGTTTACCTTGACGATATCCTGATTTTTTCACCGTCACTCCAGATTCATGTTCAGCACGTTCGACGTGTCCTCCAGCGCCTTTTAGAGAATTGTCTTTTTGTGAAGGCTGAGAAGTGCACTTTTCATGCCTCCTCCGTCACATTTCTCGGTTCTGTTATTTCCGCTGAAGGCATTAAGATGGATCCCGCTAAGGTCCAAGCTGTCATTGATTGGCCCGTCCCTAAGTCACGCGTCGAGCTGCAGCGCTTTCTCGGCTTCGCGAACTTCTATCGTCGTTTCATCCGTAATTTCGGTCAGGTGGCAGCTCCTCTCACAGCCCTTACTTCTGTCAAGACGTGCTTTAAGTGGTCCGTTTCCACCCAGGGAGCTTTTGATCTCCTCAAGAATCGTTTTACATCCGCTCCTATCCTTGTTACACCTGACGTCTCTAGACAGTTCGTTGTCGAGGTTGACGCGTCAGAGGTGGGCGTGGGAGCCATCCTTTCTCAGCGCTCCCTCTCTGACGACAAGGTCCACCCATGCGCGTATTTTTCTCATCGCCTGTCGCCGTCGGAACGTAACTATGATGTGGGTAACCGCGAACTGCTCGCCATCCGGTTAGCCCTAGGCGAATGGCGACAGTGGTTGGAGGGGGCGACCGTTCCTTTTGTCGTTTGGACTGACCATAGGAACCTTGAGTACATCCGTTCTGCCAAACGACTTAATGCGCGTCAGGCGCGTTGGGCGCTGTTTTTCGCTCGTTTCGAGTTCGTGATTTCTTATCGTCCGGGCTCTAAGAACACCAAGCCTGATGCTTTGTCTCGTCTCTTCAGTTCTTCAGTAGCCTCCACTGACCCCGAGGGGATTCTCCCTGAGGGGCGTGTTGTCGGGTTGACTGTCTGGGGAATTGAGAGGCAGGTAAAACAAGCGCTCACTCACACTCCGTCGCCGCGCGCTTGTCCTAGGAACCTTCTTTTCGTTCCCGTTCCTACTCATCTGGCCGTTCTTCAGTGGGCTCACTCTGCCAAGTTAGCCGGCCACCCTGGCGTTCGGGGTACGCTTGCTTCCATTCGCCAGCGTTTTTGGTGGCCCACCCGGGAGCATGACACGCGTCGTTTCGTGGCTGCTTGTTCGGTCTGCGCGCAGACTAAGTCCGGTAACTCTCCTCCTGCCGGCCGTCTCAGGCCGCTTCCTATTCCCTCTCGACCGTGGTCTCACATCGCCTTAGATTTTGTCACCGGACTGCCTTCGTCAGCGGGGAAGACTGTTATTCTTACGGTTGTCGATAGGTTCTCTAAGGCGGCTCATTTCATTCCCCTTGCTAAGCTTCCTTCTGCTAAAGAGACGGCACAAATCATCATCGAGAATGTTTTCAGAATTCATGGCCTTCCGTCAGACGTCGTTTCGGACAGAGGTCCGCAATTCACGTCTCAATTTTGGAGGGAGTTTTGCCGTTTGATTGGGGCTTCCGTCAGTCTCTCTTCCGGCTTTCACCCCCAGTCTAACGGTCAAGCAGAACGGGCCAATCAGACTATTGGTCGCATCTTACGCAGTCTTTCTTTTCGTAACCCTGCGTCTTGGTCAGAACAGCTCCCCTGGGCAGAATACGCCCACAACTCGCTTCCTTCGTCTGCGACCGGGCTATCTCCTTTTCAGAGTAGCCTCGGGTACCAGCCTCCGCTGTTCTCATCTCAGTTCGCCGAGTCCAGCGTCCCCTCCGCTCAGGCTTTTGTCCAACGTTGCGAGCGCACCTGGAAGAGGGTCATGTCTGCACTTTGCCGTTATAGGACGCAGACTGTGAGGGCTGCTAATAAGCGTAGAACTAAGAGTCCTAGATATTGTCGCGGTCAGAGAGTTTGGCTCTCCACTCAGAACCTTCCCCTTAAGACGGTTTCTCGCAAGTTGACCCCGCGGTTCATTGGTCCGTTCCGTATTTCTCGGGTCATTAATCCTGTCGCAGTTCGACTTCTTCTTCCGCGATACCTTCGTCGCGTCCACCCGGTCTTCCATGTCTCCTGCATCAAGCCCGTCCTTCGCGCCCCCGCTCGTCTTCCCCCCCCCCCCCCATCCTTGTCGAGGGCGCACCCATCTACAGGGTCCGTAGAATTTTGGACATGCGTCCTCGGGGCCGTGGTCACCAGTACCTCGTAGATTGGGAGGGGTACGGTCCTGAGGAGAGGAGTTGGGTTCCCTCTCGGGACGTGCTGGACCGTGCGCTGATCGAGGATTTCCTCCGTTGCCGCCAGGTTTCCTCCTCGAGTGCGCCAGGAGGCGCTCGGTGAGTGGGGGGGTACTGTCATGTACTGTCATGTTGTGTCTTGTCTCTGTCCTTTCCCTTCACCCTGTCTCCCTCTGCTGGTCGTTGTTAGGTTACCTTTTCTCCCCCGCTTTCCCCCAGCTGTTCCTTGTCTCCTCTAACTACCCATTCACCCCGTTTCCCACCTGTTCCCTTTTTCCCTCTGATTAGGTCCCTATATCTCTCTCTGTTTCTGTTCCTGTCCTTGTCGGATTCTTGTTTGTTGTGTTTCATGCCTGAGCCAGACTATCGTCATGTTTGCTGTAACCTTGTCCTGTCCTGTCGGAATCTGCCGGTCTATCTGAGCCTACCTATGTTTGGTTATTAAAGAAGCTCTGTTTAAGTTAGTTCGCTTTTGGGTCCTCATTCACTCACCATAACAAATTATCACTTTTAGACCCAAATGGCACAATTTTCGCCATAGTGCACATCTTTTATCAAATACCTATGGGCCCTAGTCAGAAGTAGTGCACTTTGAAGGGAATATGGTGCAATTTGGGACGCAACCTCTTTCCTAGGCCCTAATTCCATTCATACATTCCAGTACAAACCTGTCACCTGGTGGGTGGTGATTTTTCTTTAGGACCAATGGAATGGCTTAGCTTAGTGTCTATAATTACAGTGGAAACACATTGACCAATGTAACATATTAAGTTCCCTCATGAGACTTAATATCTTTAAAAAGACTTGATGTATGATTTGAACACATGGAATAGAAAACCCGAAGTGCAGTCTACAGATCTCGTTCCAATGTGTTGTTTTAGAATACCATTCCTTTTGTACGTGTAATATTAAGAGTGTCTCTGTACAACAAGATACTGTAATGCAGAAGAACATAACAAGTAGGATGGAACGTGCAATTTCATAGAGCTTGTGAAAAGTTACTGACTTAGATCTCACACTTATGCATATACAACAAATGTTTGCTGGCTCAAGTCAACAGGAAGCATATGTGTGAAGGGGTGGATTATTTTTTTCTCTTCGAGACGACAAGTGTTGCTTTCCGGTGTATTTGTTGACGTGGAATTGCTTGCCATTGCGTTGATGCATGATCACAATTTGATATTGAGCCTTGTATGAGTTCTATATGTTTTTAAGTATTGCATCATCAAACCACGACAGTTGCATCGTTGTTTACCTCAATGGGTTCTTCTAGAACAAAGGGAACATTGTTGCAGCTTAAAGTGAGTGTATTCATAATGGCACATTCTTTATGTTAAATGCTAGATGTTCACATTGCTAGCGATTAATCACATTTGGAGCCCTTTTCTTGTGGTTGGAAGTGTGTAACAAGAAAAATAGCTGTGATCTCATTTTGTTTCATGTTGACAATGGCCCCATTCTCAGAGCGAAAGCAAAGATCCCTTTCATTTGAATTGCATAGTGTTTTTATTCCTTTTTCAGTGAAGGACCGTGATCTGTGTAGCATAGAGAAAGATTCATCAGAGCGAGCAATAATGCCCGCTTTCAAGGCACACAAACGCACACGCACACACACACAACACTCCCCTCATATGACACACTTTGCTGCGGATCAATTGTCTCGACATATTAATAAAAGCAAGGACAAGCAAAACAGTGTGTGTTCTGTGTTTAGGTTCCCCAGAGAACGGGGCTAAACTGATAAATATTCCTTATAACGCATTTATCAAATTCCCTGTGGCGTCCGCAATAAATCAAGTGCAAATAAGTGAGTAGCTATAGCTGTAAATTGTAGAAGAAGAAAGCGGATGGGCCTTGTGGAATGGAATGTGTTTTGTTATTATACTACTAAATATAGATATGTTTTATCTGTGTGTTTTTCTTTTTTTTGACCAACTATTTATTATTCCCTCTCCCCCAACAAGCTCATGTTGTGGACATATCGATGCATAAACCAAAACATCACGGGTAACTCATCTTATGTTTGTAAAATAGTTTGTGGGAACAAGCCACACATCAATACAATCACTTTGCACACATCTGTAACGGTTTTCTTGGTGAGAAGGAGAGTCGGACCAAAATGCGGCGTGTAGATTGCGATCCATGTTTATTGTGACTATAGCAACATGAATCCAAATACAAACAGTGCAAAATAATAAACGTAATGAAAACCGAAACAGCCTAAACTGGTGCAAAGTAACACTAAGGACAATCACCCACAAACACACAGTGAAACCCAGGCTACCTAAATATGGTTCCCAATCAGAGACAATGACTAACACCTGCCTCTGATTGAGAACCATATCAGGCCGGACATAGAAATAGACAAACAAGACATCCAACATAGAATGCCCACCCAGTTCACGTCCTGACCAACACTAAAACAAGGAAAACACACACGAACGATGGTCAGAACGTGACAGTACCCCCCCTCCAAGGTGCGGACTCCGGACGCACAACTTAAACCTATGGGGGAGGGTGTGGGTGGGCATCTGTCCGCGGTGGCGGCTCTGGCGCTGGACGTGGACCCCACTCCATAACAGTTTTAGTCCACCTCCTTAGCGTCCCTAGATAGGTGACCCTTCTTAATGACAGCTCGGGACAGAGGGTCAGCTCGAGACAGAGGGGCAGCTCGGGACAGAAGTAGCTCGGGACTGATGGGTAGCACAGCACTGAGAGGAAGCTCAGGCAGGTAGTTAGATCCGGCAGATCCTGGCTGGCTGGCGGTTCTGGCAGATCCTGGCTGACTGGCAGATCTGGAAGAGTCTGGTCGACTGGCAGATCTGGAAGAGTCTGGTCGACTGGCAGATCTGGAAGAGTCTGGTCGACTGGCAGATCTGGAAGAGTCTGGTCGACTGGCAGATCTGGAAGAGTCTGGTCGACTGGCAGATCTGGAAGAGTCTGGTCGACTGGCAGATCTGGAAGAGTCTGGTCGACTGGCAGATCTGGAAGAGTCTGGTCGACTGGCAGATCTGGAAGAGTCTGGTCGACTGGCAGATCTGGAAGAGTCTGGTCGACTGGCAGATCTGGAAGAGTCTGGTCGACTGGCAGATCTGGCTGCTCCATGCTGACTGGCTGCTCCATGATGACTGGCAGCTCTGGCTGCTCCATGCTGACTGGCTGCTCCATGCTGACTGGCAGCTCTGGCTGCTCCATGCTGACAGGCTGCTCCATGCTGACTGGCAGCTCTGGCTGCTCCATGCTGACTGGCTGCTCCATGCTGACTGGCGGCCCTGGCTGCTCCATGCTGACTGGCGGCCCTGGCTGCTCCATGCTGACTGGCGGCCCTGGCTGCTCCATGCTAACTGGCAGCTCCTTGCAGACTAGCAGCTCTGGCGGCTCCTTGCAGACTGGCAGCTTTGGCGGCATCCTGCAGACAGGCAGCTCTGGCGGCTCCTTGCAGACTGGCAGCTCCTTGCAGACTGGCAGCTCTATGCAGACTGGCAGCTCTATGCAGACTGGCAGCTCCTTGCAGACTGGCAGCTCCTTGCAGACTGGCAGCTCCTTGCAGACTGGCAGCTCCTTGCAGACTGGCAGTTCTGAACAGGCGGGAGACTCCGGCAGCGCTGTAGAGGAGGAAGGCTCTAACAGCGCTAGACAGGCGGGAGACTCCAACAGCGCTGGAGAGGAGGAGGGCTCCGACAGCGCTGGACAGGCGAGGCGCACTGTAGGCCTGATGCGTGGTGCTGGCACTGGTGGTACTGGGCCGAGGACACGCACAGGAAGCCTGGTGCGGGGAGCTGCTACCGGAGGGCTGGGGTGTGGAGGTGGTACTGGAAAAACCGGACCGTGCAGGCGCACTGGAGCTCTTGAGCACCGAGCCTGCCCAACCTTACCTGGTTGAATGCTCACGGTCGCCCTGCCAGTGCGGCGAGGTGGAATAGCCCGCACTGGGCTATGCAGGCGAACCGGAGACACCGAGCGCAAGGCTGGTGCCATGTAAGCCGGCCCAAGGAGACGCACTGGGGACCAGCTGCGTAGAGCCGGCTTCATGGCATTAGGCTCGACGCTCAATCTAGCCCGGCCAACACGCGGAGCTGGAATATACCGCACCGGGCTATGCACCCGCACTGGAGACACCGTGCGCACCACTGCATAACACGGTGCCTGTCCGGTCTCTCTAGCCCCCCGGTAAGCACAGGGAGTCTGCCCAGGTCTCCTACCTGGCGTAGCCATACTCCCTGTTAGCCCCCCCCCAAGAAATTTTTGGGGCTGCTTCTCAGGCTTCCATCCGCTACGTCGTGCTGCCTCCTCATATCTGCGCCTCTCCGCTTTCGCCGCCTCCAGTTCTTCTTTGGGGCGGCGATATTCTCCTGGCTGAGCCCAGGGTCCTCTTCCTTCTAATTCGTCCTCCCATGTCCATACCTCCTCTTTGGGCTGCTCCTTTGGGCGGCTACACTCCCCTGGTTTAGCCCAGGGTCCTCTCCCGTCGAGGATTTCCTCCCATGTCCAGAAATCCTTATTGCGCGTCTCCTCGCGCTGCTCCTGCCTGTTGACACGCTGCTTGGTCCTTTTGTGGTGGGTGATTCTGTAACGGTTTTCTTGGTGAGAAGGAGAGTCGGACCAAAATGCGGCGTGTAGATTGCGATCCATGTTTATTGTGACTATAGCAACATGAATCCAAATACAAACAGTGCAAAATAATAAACGTAATGAAAACCGAAACAGCCTAAACTGGTGCAAAGTAACACTAAGGACAATCACCCACAAACACACAGTGAAACCCAGGCTACCTAAATATGGTTCCCAATCAGAGACAATGACTAACACCTGCCTCTGATTGAGAACCATATCAGGCCGGACATAGAAATAGACAAACAAGACATCCAACATAGAATGCCCACCCAGTTCACGTCCTGACCAACACTAAAACAAGGAAAACACACACGAACGATGGTCAGAACGTGACAACATCGATATTCGATACAGATAATCAAAATATAATTGCTAAATTCGAACATGATTACATTATATTAACTCAAAATAAGCTTTTGACCTTTTCGAACAGCTCTGCTGAATGTGCTTAATGTATCTAATGTTGGTTCCTTCTAGCTGTTCACACGTTGCTATGGAGAGCTCCAGTGAAAGAACGTCAAGGAAGTTTTCTTGCCATTTAGTTATGCTGAGTTTAGGTGGAGGTTTCCATTTGAATATTATGGATGACCATACTCGTTTCTGGGGTACTGTGAGAGTCAGTGCGGCGTCATCATTCAACAATAATATATTGGGGAGATAAGGAATGGCAGCACCAACTTTGCTTAACACAGACCTGACAACCTGTGACCAAAAGGTCTTCACACTGGGGCAGTTCCACATCATGTGTATGTAGCTGCCAATATTTGTTTGAGAACAAAGGAGAGAATTTGGAATAGGAGCAAGTTTAAATTGGCAGCATTCCAGTCAAATAAAATCAGTGAATTAATTTGTAGTGTATTAGTAGATGATAATCTGAGTGTTTCTGAGACATTGTGTGCTCTCAAATTGTTACTTTTGCTTTGTGTTACTTTTGCTTTGTATTTAGAGTGTTGAATGGGGTCAGTAAGAGGTGTAATGGCATATAGAACCTGTATCTATAGTGTTGAATGGGGTCAGTAAGAGGTGTAATGGCATATAGAACCTGTATCTATAGTGTTGAATGGGGTCAGTAAGAGGTGTAATGGCATATAGAACCTGTATCTAGAGTGTTGAATGGGGTCAGTAAGAGGTGTAATGGCATATAGAACCTGTATCTATAGTGTTGAATGGGGTCAGTAAGAGGTGTAATGGCATATAGAACCTGTATCTATAGTGTTGAATGGGGTCAGTAAGAGGTGTAATGGCATATAGAACCTGTATCTAGAGTGTTGAATGGGGTCGGTAAGAGGTGTAATGGCATATAGAACCTGTATCTATAGTGTTGAATGGGGTCAGCAAGAGGTGTAATGGCATATAGAACCTGTATCTAGAGTGTTGAATGGGGTCGGTAAGAGGTGTAATGGCATATAGAACCTGTATCTATAGTGTTGAATGGGGTCAGTAAGAGGTGTAATGGCATATAGAACCTGTATCTAGAGTGTTGAATGGGGTTGGTAAGAGGTGTAATGGCATATAGAACCTGTATCTATAGTGTTGAATGGGGTCGGTAAGAGGTGTAATGGCATATAGAACCTGTATCTAGAGTGTTGAATGGGGTCAGTAAGAGGTGTAATGGCATATAGAACCTGTATCTATAGTGTTGAATGGGGTCAGTAAGAGGTGTAATGGCATATAGAACCTGTATCTAGAGTGTTGAATGGGGTCGGTAAGAGGTGTAATGGCATATAGAACCTGTATCTAGTGAGAAGATAGGGTTTTCAGACACACAGAGGCATTCAGTACAGCATACTGTATGTAATGTGTACAAATAATTCAATGATACCATTAATATTACACTAACATTAGCCTCAAATGGCTGCATGTCTATCTATATGAATACTGTATAACCTGCTACTAACATTAGCCTCAAATGGCTGCATGTCTATCTATATGAATACTGTATAACCTGCTACTAACATTAGCCTCAAATGGCTGCATGTCTATCTATATGAATACTGTATAACCTGCTACTAACATTAGCCTCAAATGGCTGCATGTCTATCTATATGAATACTGTATAACCTGCTACTAGCATTATCCTCAAATGGCTGCATGTCTATCTATATGAATACTGTATAACCTGCTACTAGCATTATCCTCAAATGGCTGCATGTCTATCTATATGAATACTGTATAACCTGCTACTAGCATTATCCTCAAATGGCTGCATGTCTATCTATATGAATACTGTATAACCTGCTACTAGCATTATCCTCAAATGGCTGCATGTCTATCTATATGAATACTGTATAACCTGCTACTAGCATTATCCTCAAATGGCTGCATGTCTATCTATATGAATACTGTATAACCTGCTACTAGCATTATCCTCAAATGGCTGCATGTCTATCTATATGAATACTGTATAACCTGCTACTAGCATTATCCTCAAATGGCTGCATGTCTATCTATATGAATATTGTGTAACCTGCAGCTAGCATTATCCTCAAATGGCTGCATGTCTATCTATATGAATACTGTATAACCTGCTACTAGCATTATCCTCAAATGGCTGCATGTCTATCTATATGAATACTGTATAACCTGCAGCTAGCATTATCCTCAAATGGCTGCATGTCTATCTATATGAATACTGTATAACCTGCTACTAGCATTATCCTCAAATGGCTGCATGTCTATCTATATGAATACTGTATAACCTGCAGCTAGCATTATCCTCAAATGGCTGCATGTCTATCTATATGAATACTGTATAACCTGCTACTAGCATTATCCTCAAATGGCTGCATGTCTATCTATATGAATATTGTGTAACCTGCTGCTAGCATTATCCTCAAATGGCTGCATGTCTATCTATATGAATACTGTATAACCTGCTACTAGCATTATCCTCAAATGGCTGCATGTCTATCTATATGAATACTGTATAACCTGCTACTAGCATTATCCTCAAATGGCTGCATGTCTATCTATATGAATACTGTATAACCTGCTACTAGCATTATCCTCAAATGGCTGCATGTCTATCTATATGAATACTGTATAACCTGCTACTAGCATTATCCTCAAATGGCTGCATGTCTATCTATATGAATACTGTATAACCTGCTACTAGCATTATCCTCAAATGGCTGCATGTCTATCTATATGAATACTGTATAACCTGCTACTAGCATTATCCTCAAATGGCTGCATGTCTATCTATATGAATACTGTATAACCTGCAGCTAGCATTATCCTCAAATGGCTGCATGTCTATCTATATGAATACTGTATAACCTGCTACTAGCATTATCCTCAAATGGCTGCATGTCTATCTATATGAATACTGTATAACCTGCAGCTAGCATTATCCTCAAATGGCTGCATGTCTATCTATATGAATACTGTATAACCTGCTACTAGCATTATCCTCAAATGGCTGCATGTCTATCTATATGAATATTGTGTAACCTGCTGCTAGCATTATCCTCAAATGGCTGCATGTCTATCTATATGAATACTGTATAACCTGCTACTAGCATTATCCTCAAATGGCTGCATGTCTATCTATATGAATACTGTATAACCTGCTACTAGCATTATCCTCAAATGGCTGCATGTCTATCTATATGAATACTGTATAACCTGCTACTAGCATTATCCTCAAATGGCTGCATGTCTATCTATATGAATACTGTATAACCTGCTACTAGCATTATCCTCAAATGGCTGCATGTCTATCTATATGAATATTGTGTAACCTGCTGCTAGCATTATCCTCAAATGGCTGCATGTCTATCTATATGAATACTGTATAACCTGCTACTAGCATTATCCTCAAATGGCTGCATGTCTATCTATATGAATACTGTATAACCTGCTACTAGCATTATCCTCAAATGGCTGCATGTCTATCTATGTGAATACTGTATAACCTGCTACTAGCATTATCCTCAAATGGCTGCATGTCTATCTATATGAATACTGTATAACCTGCAGCTAGCATTATCCTCAAATGGCTGCATGTCTATCTATATGAATACTGTATAACCTGCTACTAGCATTATCCTCAAATGGCTGCATGTCTATCTATATGAATACTGTATAACCTGCAGCTAGCATTATCCTCAAATGGCTGCATGTCTATCTATATGAATACTGTATAACCTGCTACTAGCATTATCCTCAAATGGCTGCATGTCTATCTATATGAATATTGTGTAACCTGCTGCTAGCATTATCCTCAAATGGCTGCATGTCTATCTATATGAATACTGTATAACCTGCTACTAGCATTATCCTCAAATGGCTGCATGTCTATCTATATGAATACTGTATAACCTGCTACTAGCATTATCCTCAAATGGCTGCATGTCTATCTATATGAATACTGTATAACCTGCTACTAGCATTATCCTCAAATGGCTGCATGTCTATCTATATGAATATTGTGTAACCTGCAGCTAGCATTATCCTCAAATGGCTGCATGTCTATCTATATGAATACTGTATAACCTGCTACCAGCATTATCCTCAAATGGCTGCATGTCTATCTATATGAATACTGTATAACCTGCTACTAGCATTATCCTCAAATGGCTGCATGTCTATCTATATGAATATTGTGTAACCTGCAGCTAGCATTATCCTCAAATGGCTGCATGTCTATCTATATGAATACTGTATAACCTGCTACTAGCATTATCCTCAAATGGCTGCATGTCTATCTATATGAATACTGTATAACCTGCTGCTAGCATTATCCTCAAATGGCTGCATGTCTATCTATATGAATATTGTGTAACCTGCAGCTAGCAGGATATGATATGATTACGTATAAATGCAACCTGCTGCTAGCCAAAAGCAAAGAGATAGACACTTGAGACTCTCCCCATCCTCTACAATTAAGATACATGTCCCAGAATAGAACTGCCTATAAGCCTTTTCAACCTTTAATAAGCACTAACAGTGTAAAATACAGTCGTTAGGCCCTCAGGCGCTTTCCCTCAAATCTCCATTAATTATGGAAGAAGAGGATGCATACATTTGGAAGCTAACTATCACATTGAGACAACATCACTTATGTTTTTATTAATGCATCATCTAATAGGAATTAGCAGGAATTATAGATTTAACTTGAAGCTCAACGATAAATGCTTATCGACATATTTCCTTCACAGAAGATCTGATTCCAACTATCCTTCTACTGTTATAGATCAAGCATTGCATGATAATAGTTGTAACAAACACCCATGTTATAGACACACACACACGCATGCACGCACACACACACAGAGACACACACAGAGACACACACAGAGACACACACAGAGACACACACATACACAAACACACACATACACACAGACACACACACACACACATACACACACACACAAATCCAGGTCCTACTTCCCCATGCTATCTTATAGCATCGGAATTACAGTCCACAACAACCAGCCACCATGTGTTTGCTTACCCCATAACTCAGCTAAGATGGCGTCTCTCTCTGAGGGCCCATATACAGGAAGTGTAAATTGGGTTATTCAAAGGCTGGATGAGAATGATCTGTCCCCAGGCCTCTGTGGCCTCAGAGCAGCAGACCGTGTGTAAACGTCTGAGTCACTTCCTCTCTCTGGAGGCCTTAATGGAGCAACTTACACACTGAGATAGATGAGAAGGCCTTCAGCCAGCCATTCTCTATAGTCAATATACTATCACCAGACCAGAGGAGTTACTCACTCTGCCTCTCTAATACACTCTCACATTCTCAATTAAAATATAAACAGTACCTGATGATTTAAACTACAGTGCATGGCAATTTTACATACACACACACACACACACACACACACACACACTGGTCCAATGGTTATTTTTGCCTTGAAACTTGTTGTACTTGCATACGTTCTCAGTTGAAGTCAAAGACAGAAGACGGGACCTTTTTACCAGACAATAGCAGGGATGTTTAGAACATGGAAAATGCATTAGTCTGCATTATAGAGCAGTTGTTAGATGGGAATGGGCCGGAAAGGAAAGGGAGAACTATGTTATTGTGCACATCAGCATGGTGAACAACAAGAACAACGAGCAAAGACCTGAACCTGAAAGAGCGGTTCTGCTTCCTCTGACCTCAGTCAACCAGAACTCCAGAGCATTATTTTCCTCTAAAGTGTATCATCCAATTTTCATTACCGTGAGTTTGTTTTTAGAACTGCAAAGTTTCACGGCCGTTTGTTGGAAACTGGTTCAAAATGTTATGAGTTTGTGAGTTTCTCCAAACTCATTTACACTCACGTAGTCAACTCACTCGCAAGCGGGCTATACAGACAGGCATCAATATTTTGACAGGGATCAATCATCTCAGATGTGAGCTGTGTGGCAGAGACGTTTTTGAAAGTATTCCGAATCATGGCAATCTTTTTTTTATATCCAGTAGGCCAACGTTTATTTTCTATAATCAGATTCTTTACCCGGCAATCAGAACAAATGAGCGCTTGCTGGAGACTCCGAGAATAACGGAAGTTTCACGGTATAACTATTTGATGTTAGCATCTTGAAGTGGCTAAGTTTAGCAGAAGTTCAGACTCAGTCATTCCAACTCCTTTACGTGTGTCAGTGGTCACTGTGTAGAGTGCTGACAGAGATGAAGAGGATGCTGGGAGAGTTTCTGCACCACAGCAGGTTTCTGCACAGGTCCAGATGGCTCATCATCAGTGCTCTCTCTCTCTCTCTCTATCTCTCTCTCTCTCTCTCTCTCTCTCTCTCTCTCTCTCTCTCTCTCTCTCTCTCTCTCTCTCTCTCTCTCTCTCTCTCTCTCTCTCTCTCTCTCTACCTGGCAGCCTTCAAATAGTGGGTGTGTTATGACCCACAGGGAGAGCTAGACGGTGTGTGTGAGAGAGAGGAAGGGAGAGAGATGGAGAGACACACTTAAAGTAAGAAAGAGTAATAGAGGAGGGGGAAGGTGAGGGAAGGAGAGAGAGAAGGGGAGAGCACCTCAGGCCACAGAGTCCTACAGTGGAGATAAGAGCAGCCAAGAGCAGAGCAGTCTGGATGCTGCAGTACATCTGGTGGGACATCACACAACCACAATAGAGGAGGAGAGAAAAAGAGGGGAAAAGAGGAAAGAAAACAGGAGGAAGAGGAGAGAAGAGCGAAGGTGAACAGAGAAGACAAGTCTTAGTCTGGGTGCCAGTGTGTTAAGCTTACATTCCACTCCTTGTACTCCTTCATTGGCACATGACATGGACTGGAATGTAAGCTAAACAGACTGGCAACCAGGCTAGACAGGCCTCCCTATAGGCTCCAAAAGACTGCAGGGGTCAGAGCATCTGGTGATGAGCAAATGATGTGCACTGCCCACAAGGATACCGTGTATGTATTTCATAGGTCTGGTACCAAGTAATGTTCATAGTAATTACAGCAAATCTAGTGTACAGTTTCCAGGTTGTTGTATAGACTGGGTGTCTTATGTGTTAGAATAGTCATGGGGCGATTCTGTGAAAGGGCATTCTGTGCTTGGCCTTCATCCTGTAGAGGATTCCCATACTAAATTCATTACTAAGTTATTTAAACCCCAACTTTGGGGAAGTGATCCTTAAAAACCAAGTCGAGCTTTGATGAGCAAAGGCCTAGACACAGACATTGATTGACATTTCTGTTTGTGTATTAATGGTTGGCCTAAATCAATGGACACTTTGGTTGAGTTCAGTTATTCATCAAACAAGATAATCCATTTAGGATATTAGTATTTTCTGATAGCATGAGAACATCATAATTTGGTAGTAACTTAAATTTGCACTTTTGCTTGATATTATTGACACACAACTAACTCACCTTCATTGGCAGAACGCTAAAGAGTCTTCTACGTAACAAATCGCTAAACTATTCCAACCCATGGAGTTGAAACTAGGAAGTATTGAGTACTGTAAAAATTAGGCCTATACCATGTTAGTTTGCTGCTCCGCAGATAAGAATGAACAGAGGAATGGATTGATAGAATGAACAGAGGAATTGATTGATAGAATGAACAGAGGAATGGATTGTTAGAATGAACAGAGGAATGGATTGTTAGAATGAACAGAGGAATGGATTGATAGAATGAACAGAGGAATGGATTGATAGAATGAACAGAATAATGGATTGATAGAATGAACAGAGGAATGGATTGATAGAATGAACAGATGAATGGATTGATAGAATGAACAGAGGAATGAATGGATGGATAGAATGAACAGAGGAATGGATTGATAGAATGAACAGAGGAATGGATTGATAGAATGAACAGAGGAATGGATTGATAGAATGAACAGAGGAATGGATTGATAGAATGGATTGATAGAATGAACAGAGGAATGGATTGATAGAATGAACAGAGGAATGGATTGATAGAATGAACAGAGGAATGGATTGATAGAATGGATTGATAGAATGAACAGAGGAATGGATTGATAGAATGAACAGAGGAATGGATTGATAGAATGAACAGAGGAATGGATTGATAGAATGAACAGAGGAATGGATTGATAGAATGAACAGAGGAATGGATTGATAGAATGAACAGAGGAATGGATTGATAGAATGAACTGTCACACCAGCCTTCGCTTTGGCTCCCCCTCCCGTCCAGCTCAAGCGTTCGGCGCTGCTGGCAAACGCCCTATACTCATCAACCCCGGACTTGTCTCGTCATCATTACACACACCTGGTTCCAATCCCCACTCTATCACTGTATACAGACTCCCTCATTCATTTGTCTTTGTCGGTCATTGTAAATGTTGCTTGTTTTCCTGAGAGGAATCTCTTCTACTTATTCCTGAGTACTTTGTGCGCTTGGATTGATAGAATGAACAGAGGAATGGATCAATTATTCTGGACAAGATATGTTCTTCTATTTTGTGTTTTTATGCGCTGATTGTTTTTTTGTACATAATGTTTCCGCCATTGTGTCCTATGACCGAAAAGAGCTTCTGGACGTCAGAACAGAGTCTGCAGCACAGGACATACTGCTCACCATGAACCAGACACTCGGAAAAGAAAGAGACCAAATAGCTACCCGGACGATCTGACCCTTTTTACACTCACTTTTTTGTCTCATCACATACGCTGCTGCTACTGTTCACAATCTGTCACTTTATTCCTAGTTATATGTAGATATCTACCTCAATTACCTCGTACCCTGCATATAGACTGGTACTGTTCACTATCTGTCACTTTATTCCTAGTTATATGTAGATATCTACCTCAATTACCTTGTACCCCTGCATATCAACTGGTACTGTTTACTATCTGTCACTTTATTCATAGTTATATGTAGATATCTACCTCAATTACCTCGTACCCCTCCACATCGACTGGTACTGTTTACAATCTGTCACTTTATTCCTAGTTATATGTAGATATCTACCTCAATTACCTCGTACCCCTGCATATCAACTGGTACTGTTTACTATCTGTCACTTTATTCATAGTTATATGTAGACATCTACCTCAATTACCTCGTACCCCTCCACATCGACTGGTACTGTTTACAATCTGTCACTTTATTCCTAGTTATATGTAGATATCTACCTCAATTACCTCGTACCCCTGCATATCAACTGGTACTGTTTACTATCTGTCACTTTATTCCTAGTTATATGTAGATATCTACCTCAATTACCTCGTACCCCTCCACATCGACTGGTACTGTTTACAATCTGTCACTTTATTCCTAGTTATAGGTAGATATCTACCTCAATTACCTCGTACCCCTGCATATCAACTGGTACTGTTTACTATCTGTCACTTTATTCCTAGTTATATGTAGATATCTACCTCAATTACCTCGTACCCTGCATATAGACTGGTACTGTTTACTATCTGTCACTTTATTCATAGTTATATGTAGATATCTACCTCAATTACCTCGTACCCCTCCACATCGACTGGTACTGTTTACAATCTGTCACTTTATTCCTAGTTATATGTAGATATCTACCTCAATTACCTCATACCCCTCCACATCGACTGGTACTGTTTACAATCTGTCACTTTATTCCTAGTTATATGTAGATATCTACCTCAATTACCTCGTACCCCTCCACATCGACTGGTACTGTTTACAATCTGTCACTTTATTCCTAGTTATAGGTAGATATCTACCTCAATTACCTTGTACCCCTGCATATCAACTGGTACTGTTTACTATCTGTCACTTTATTCCTAGTTATATGTAGATATCTACCTCAATTACCTCGTACCCCTGCATATCAACTGGTACTGTTTACTATCTGTCACTTTATTCCTAGTTACCTCGTACCCCTGCATATCAACTGGTACTGTTTACTATCTGTCACTTTATTCCTAGTTATATGTAGATATCTACCTCAATTACCTCGTACCCCTCCACATCGACTGGTACTGTTTACAATCTGTCACTTTATTCCTAGTTATATGTAGATATCTACCTCAATTACCTCGTACCCCTCCACATCGACTGGTATTGGTACCTTGTGTTTATAGTAAAGTTATTGTTACTCATTGTGTATTTATTAATACTTTTATTATTACGTGTTTTACTTTTCTATTATTTCTCTATTTTCTTTCTCTCTACATTGTTGGGAAGGGCCCGTAAGTAAACATTTCACTATTAGTCCACACCTGTTGTTTACAAAGCATGTGAGTGCCTTCAAATATCCACTTAACTCTGACTGAGAGGAGGAGGGAGGGAGAGAAGGAGGCAAGCATCATTCCCAGGGGTGATGTAGTGCCTTCACAGGCACACAAAGCACTGGTTTGAAAGGAATCAAGGAAGGCTGAGTCTTAATCAGTTGTAGCCCCATCTTGAATGTATTTCTGCTGTTCAGACGAAGAACAGAGATCATCAAAATATGTCTAGACTAAAAACGTAAGGATCCACTTCCGCTGAGTTGTCTCTCTTCAAAAAATGTTTTCCATGCAATGAAATAGAGAAAGCTCAAGCAAATCTTCAGAAACCTACACTGTGTTGTACCATAGAATAAATTGGTATGTGGGTCATTTTCTTCATTAAGAGGAGCACAAGGTCTGAGCCCATGTTATAATCTGGAAGTCATGTTACAGCACATCATAGGAGACCTGAGGGCACATCTTGTCTAGCTTGGCGATCTGTAATCTCAGTTAAAATCTCGGTTTTCAAAATTCGAAAGATGCTAAGACCTGCGAAATCGTGATTTGTCTAAATAACAAGTGATGAAAAAACCAAGCACTGGACCTAATCCTGCTCATTATCTCACGCATCCCGTTGTATGGATTCATGACAGATCTACGCTACCGTTTATGTTTACGTGGTCTGTCCATGAGATATTAGCAGTGACTGGCTTGATACATACATTCACTACCATCAATGTATTACTTGTATTACTGTAATCCTTGTAGTAGATGCCCCTGTGTGCTGATACAATGCACCCAACATGACACCAATTCACTGTGACAGTTAACAGTGGGGTGAGTTACAAGAGGTTGATATCCAATTAACAGCGTCTCCTCAAATTTAATGAGGGGTGGTAAATTCCAGGCTCAATCTCCCTGGCACATTTTAATTAGCTGTAATTACAAAGTGCTCTGACCTTTGGAGGTTCCTGTCCTGTTGATTTACAAGTTGAGAGATCCTGATTTATCCACAGAGATGGAGAGCGAGAGCAAGGGAGGGAGAGAGGTGAGAGAGAGATGGAGAGACAGAGATAGATACAGAGAGATGGATGTATAAAGAGAAGAAGAGAGAGAGAGAGTGCTGGAGAGAGAGAGAGTGCTGGAGAGACAGAGAGAGATGGAGACAGAGAGAGAGATGGAGAGACAGAGATAGATACAGAGAGATGGATGTATAAAGAGAAGGAGAGAGAGAGAGAGAGAGAGAGAGAGAGAGTGATGAGAGACAGAGAGAGAGAGTGATGGAGAGACAGAGAGAGAGAGTGAGTGATGGAGAGACAGAGAGAGAGAGAGAGAGAGTGATGGAGAGACAGAGTGATGGAGAGACAGAGAGAGAGAGTGAGTGATGAGAGAGAGAGAGAGAGAGAGATGGAGAGTTTGTGTAGCGGAGGTGGACCACCTGTGTTCCATCGGCTGTCATGGTGAGGTTACCCTGTGGCTGACATCGTCATGGTGATGTTACTTTGATGTTTCCTGGTCTGACATGTAAAAACAGTTGTTGGTCCCCAGGGCTACAGATTAGCATTTAGTCTAGTGGGTTTACTGTTGTCTCCTGTCTTTAGTGGCTGTGCATATTGAGATGGCAGGTACCAATCCTGACCGGTTACATGAATACAGTCATGGTTGTCTGTCAGAATACACTTAAGATGACCACAACACAGTCATAACATCCTCCCCTACAAAGAACATCTTAAAATCAGAATTATAAATATTTTGGGGGAAACTCACATTTCATATTCCAGTCATTATATAAATTATAATACGACTACAACCTTTTCACATTTCATATTTTCGATGGGTCAACAGGCCTGAAGTAATTTTCCAGGGAAATGATCAATTTATCATCCAAAGGTTTTAGCATTCAATATAACGAAAGTCTGAGGCAGCTGGGCTGATCTTATCAGTGGCAGGAGAGACCTTCTGCAGCTGAGGCCTCTAGTATACCCTCTCCTCCTCCTTCTCTCTCTCTCGCTCTCTCTCTCTCTCTTTCTCTCTCTCTCTCTCTCTCTCTCTTGCTCTCTCTCTCTCTCTCTCTCTCTCTCTCTCTCTCACTCTCACTCTCACTCTCTCTCTCTCACTCTCTCTCGCCCTGTGTTGTTTTAGTTCTCTCTCTTTCTTTCTCTCTTTCTCTCAGTCTCTCACTCTCCTGAGGTAAAGTTCCTCTCTCCACGCCGTACTAAAGCCCCTTGGACTCTGAGTGTGGGGAAAAGACGAAAGATCTCATCTGCTCTGACAAAGATTGACTGACTCTTCTCTCTGTTGGCCCATCCGTGGTGTGCTGGTGTGCACCCTGTCACAGAATGTTATCCTCCATGTCTCAGGATCTCTCTTGACTCCTGTTTGTTCGGTCTCTTGAGTCTTTTTCCTCTGCTGTTAGCTTCCAGTACCAGTTGACCAACACAGTGGGGAAGAGCGGAACAATGTTTAACTCATAGAAATTGAACTAGAATGTGTTTAGCCAGTGTTAGAGTGGATCGACCTACAAAAGACGACTACGGTATTTCTTAGTTAATTACATATCAAGGTTTGCCTAATAAGTCTCTCAGCTTTAGCTGTGCCCCAATGGACCATCCATGAGGCTGTATCCACCCATACATTAGATACAGGCTGTGCCTTCAGGAGCAAGACCTCTCTTTAGAGTAGACTGCACATGCATTCACTAGACAGGTGTTGTCTTATTCCCCCATACTGTAATCAGGTCATGACATCTTATTTTGGTGTGTGTGTGTGTGTGTGTGTGTGTGTGTGTTGGTTTTATGAGGGGTGTTCATTCAATTGCCAGTAAGTGATAATACAAATCAAAGCAATCACAGGTGTAATTGAATTCGTAGTGTTGCAACCCTTCTGCATCCGTAATAGGTTTCTCTCTCTGTGGTGCTAAATTAAAGTCAAGGTGCTCGACTCCTGTGAAGGAGGTGAGTGATTAGGTCTCGCCGGCACGACTGAGACAAATTACTTCAGAGCAATGAGTCTCTGTGAAATAAAGAGGAGAACCCTCAGCAGACTGGAATGTCAAACGAGTCCTGAGAAAGAGAGGGAGGAGAGGAAGGAGGAAGGAGGGAGAGAAGTAAAGGCCCGCTCCAGGAGCCCTCAATGAGTCCTGAGGAAAGAAGGAGGGAAAGAAGGAAGGGGGAAAAGGAAGGAGAGAAGGATAGAGAGAAAGGGGAAAGCAAAGGCCAGGCCAGGAGCCGTGCCTACTGTACTGATGAGTCTGTCCTGCTCTGCTCTGTGATCTGGTCTGCTAGTCAGATGTATGTTGAGTTGAGTCTTAGCTCCAGAGCTGCAGTCTCTCTGGAGCAGAGAGGAAGATGATGGCTGTGACCTCTGTGACCTCTGCATGCCTCAGTGAGAGACTCTGTCATTACCTCTGGAACTAATCAGTAGGGGAGCCGCTGTCCACACTGATCTCCAAGGGTGCAACGCTCCATTGAGGGACGGAGGCAGCTCTAATAAAGTTTAATAAGGAGGGCCACTCAGCCCTCACCTGGACAAGACAGTACAGGGAGCAGACAGCTTCACAACACCTAGAACAGACAGTAGAGGGAGCAGACAGCTTCACAACACCTAGACAAGACAGTAAAGGGAGCAGACAGCTTCACAACACCACTCCTCACCTAGACAAGAGCTTCACGGCAAACACAACATCACTCCTCAGCTAGACAATATCCTCACAGCTACACAACACCTCTCCTCACATAGACAAGAGCCTCACAGCTACACAACACCTTTCCTCACCTAGACAAGAGCCTCACAGCTACACATCACCACTCTTCACCTAGACAAGAGCCTCACAGCAACACTACACCACTCATCACCTAGACAAGAGCCTCACAGCAACAAACCACCACTCCTCACCTAGACAAGAGCCTCACAGCTACACAACACCACTCCTCACCTAGACAAGAGCCTCACGGCTACACAGCACCGCTCCTCACCTAGACAAGGGCCTCACAGCTACACAACACCACTCCTCACCTAGACAAGAGCCTCACGGCTACACAGCACCGCTCCTCACCTAGACAAGAGCCTCACAGCAACACAACACCACTCCTCACCTAGACAAGAGCCTCACAGCAACACAACACCACTCCTCACCTAGACAAGAGCCTCACAGCTACACAACACCACTCCTCACCCCGTCAAGAGCCTCACGGCTACACAGCACCGCTCCCACTACTTCCTGTTGCCCCAGGTTAAACCAGGAGGAAGAACACTTACCTGAGAGCCAGATTTAACAAACGGCACACAGCAGACACTCACGCACAAACTCTGACACCAGCCGGTTATCTCTGTGTAATGTTAGTGACTGAAAGTATTCCTCTGTTTCTATCTGCTCAGTGTGAATGGGATTTTGAATGGTCTTTCTTCCCTATATTCAGTGGCCACTCAGTTAACTCTGCCCTTGCCTGACTTCCCACATCTTAATATAGATGTCGTTTTATTCCCTGGTTCCGCCGATGTCAACTATATAATACCTCTGAGGCGTCCTTCCTCAAGAAGAAGCAATTGAAATTCAATAGATTTGCCATCGCAAAAAAGGTGGAACTTAGCATGTAATTCAAAAGATGCCCAAGGGGACTACTGTCACTGAGAGAGACAGAGAGATGGTGGCAGACATTTTAGTTATTAATTTCTTTCTGCCGTATAACATGGCTTCACCCTCAAAACCACGAGATTGTTTGAGAACTCATTTGTACCTGTCAGGGATATGAAAGCAGGTAGCCCACATCAGTAAATCCAGCGTGTAATATGTTGTTTTCTGTGAGAGATTTTGGCTTAATGAGGGGTGGATATTGACTGAGTGTACAAAACATTAGGAACAGCTTATGTTCCACACCACGTTTTGCCCTCAGAACAGCCTCAATTCGTCGGGGCATAGGCTTGACAAGGTGTCTGAAGCATTCCACAGGGATGCTGGGCTATGTTGACTCCACTGCTTCCCCCAGTGGGCTGGATGTCATGTTGGCTGGGTGTCTTTTATGTGGTGGACCATTCTTAATATACACGGGAAACGGTTGAGCGTGTAAAACCCAGTAGCGTTAGAGATCTTGACACACTTAAACCGGTGCGCCTGTCACCTACTACCATACCCTGTTCAAAGGCACTTAAACCTTTTGTCCAGATCCTACACCCTCTGAATCGCACACAATCCATGTCTCAAGGCTTAAGTACCATTTTTATTTACATGTCTCTTCCCCTTCATCTACACTGCTTGAAGTTGTTTTAACAGGTGACATCAATAAGGGATCATAGCGTTCACTTGGATTCACCTGGTCAGTCTGTGTCATGGAAAGAGCGGGTGTTCCTAATGTTTTGTTCACTCTGTGTATGTACAATATTTACAAAGCTCTCTGCCTAGGATACCGCACAGCTCCATGGCAACCATGGAATAATATCTGGCGATGACTGATTTTTTTCCCACAACAACACCAGACATATGTATGTTTGTAGTGATGGCGTCTCTCTCTGGGGGGGCCCATACAGGAAGTGTAAATTGGGTTATTCAAAGGCTGGATGAGAATGATCTGTTCCTAATGCTAAATATATTGCTTTCAATCTAAATTTAAGCTTTCGTATCTGCCAAAATAAAAACGTTTTGAGAATTTGCAGTCTGTATTCAGCAACTGTCATTTACCCATGATTCATTAATTCATCCATTGAACCATCTTATATGCAAAGACAAACGTGTCACAAGAATGCTAAGTTATTACCTGGTTATTGCCAGGTTATGACTTGTTTTTTGCCACGTTATTACTAGGTTATCGCTGGACATGTCTGCTGTAAAAGGCCAGGAGATGAACAACGTGAGCAGTCTCCTACATGTTTTCCTCTAGTCGTCTGCGATGGCAATGTCTACAACCCATGTCTTTTACTAGCTCCTAATGTAGCCTCGCTAACAATGTGAGCTGTCTTTTTTAATGCCTCCGTCAAAAATGCTGACTGTCCGAAATGGTGAATCGAGCCTCTGGTCAGAACTGAAACAGCAGTTACAAATCTTACAGGGTTTGACACACAATATTAGTACAATACAATAAGACTAGCAGACCATATAAAGTCTCAACGTAACAGGTTTATCGAAAGATATAGCCTATTCCAGCCTATAACAGTAGCGAAGCTACATACAGACACCGGTTAGTCAGGCTGATTGAGGTAGTATGTACATGTAGGTATGGTTAAAGTGACTATGCATATATGAGGAATAGAGAGTAGCAGTAGCGTAAAAGAGGGGTTGGTGGGTGGTGGGACACAATGCAGATAGCCCAGTTAGCCAATGTGCGGGGGCACTGGTTGGTCGGGCCAATTGAGGTATTATGTACATGAATGTATAGTTAAAGTGGCTATACATATATGATAAACAGAGAGTAGCAGCAGCTTAAAAAGAGGGGTTGGGGGGAGGCACACAATGCAAATAGTCCGGGTAGCCATTTGATTACCTGTTCAGGAGTCTTATGGCTTGGGGGTAAAGCTGTGGCGAAGCCTTTTTGTACTATATGATATTACATTACTGCTGTCGGAGATAGAAACATAAGCTTTTCTCTGCACCTGCAACAACATCTGGAAATCTGTGTACGTGACCAATAAACGTTGGTTTTGATTTGATGATGCCGTCCAGTTATAATTGCCTATGGGTTTTAACGTACTTAATGTGACCATTAAAGTTTGAATGAAAGTCATTCAGTCAAGTCTCTGGGCCTACACTGTTCTCTGACTGTTTCATGGCTGAATATAAAAGTGGATCAAATCACTATAACTAACGAAGTGGCAGAGACAGTAAATGAGGAGAGCATATAAACACATGAACGAGAAACTTCTTCTCAACAAGCAGTCAGATACAGGAATACAAGGCACTGCAGCAATTTAATTTAACTCCAATACCAATTACTTATTCAGCATTTATTCATTTATATCCTGCTCGTGATGTTCCAGTTCTGGAACCCCATTTAAAATAAGAACTTCATAGTATCTGAATATATGAATATAGGTAATATATGAACCTCATAATTCTCGAATAGTTGAATATTAATATCCACTTCATTATCATTTTAATCAGATTTCTTCACATCGTTGCCTCAGGATTTAACATCTGAGCATTTGACCTTGTCTTGTGCTAAACGTCTGTCCTTTAAATCAAACTCTCTAGCAGCAGTTCGACTTGAAGGATTTCAACTGTGGGTCTTATATTTCATATCAAACCATGGATGGATGGAACATTATTTCAATACCCAGGTTGTAACTCTTGCAGTATGAGTGAATGGCATTTATTGTCTCAAATCTGCCCTCATCACCTTGAAGCAGCCCTTTGTCCATATTTGATGACATGCTACAGCATGAAGGCGTTCAGGCTTTGAAGTTTAACAGCATTGGGTGTGTGTGAGAGAGAGAGAGAGAGCGAGAGAGAGAGAGAGAAAGAGAGAGAGAGAGAGAGAGAGAGAGAAAGAGATTGAAGCCTCGTCTGTCGGGGTAAAAACCAGAGGGGAGATATATATTAGATTAGATCTATTACCGACGTGAGTTATTTTCACAGGCTCTGCAGGGCGGTATAGTCTACACTCCCTTATCGCAGTGCGTGCAGGTGGCTGCAGGATCGATCCACAGCTTACATCTCTGGTGGTCAACATGAAAGGGTCAATAGGACTCAGCATGCATGCTAACATGCTAAAAGTATAGCGAAGCTTAACATCATTAGTGGTATTTAACAACCGATTGGTGACCATTTGGAAAGCATCAATCTACATGAACTACTGCTATACTTTCTAAAACTATTTAAACAGGAAACATTTGGAATGATAATGTGCCAGCCATGGAAATAGAATGACTATTAGAATAGTATAGAGTGGATGGGTAAAATCAATATGGCCGCTGGTCCATCACAGAACATTGACTAGTAATTCTATTTCTATGTTCATCTATTCATCTAATTTCAAACAAATCCATGTCATAAACCAGATGTGACAATTAAGTGAAATACATGACTGTTGTCTTCCATCCATGATCGTCTTGCCGCAAACAAATACCCTTAGGCAAACACTTTACCCAGTTGTTTATGGATAAATGCACCGCTCATCCGGTGTATTGTAATGTATCATTAGCGCCAGGGAGGGCATTCAGCCCATTGTGTTGTAATTAGAATCTAACACATCAAGCTTGGCTTTCACACGTCCCATAAACAGGACATGAAAACATTTGCTTTGTTTCCCAGTGCGTGACTCATTTGTGGAGTTTGAGTCTAGGTGACATTTCTGTGATGGGGAAAAGCTAAGCCTGGCTGTTTAAGGCAGCCTTCCCTTACGATTCATCCATAGTCAACCCTGACTTGCCCTTTTCAAGTTGTCTATTTCATAGACATTGACTGACATTTATTGACATGTTTGTTTGCAACTCCAAATCAAGTCTCTCAGTATCCATGGATCCATCATTGGTGAACAATAATGCTGATGCTATTGTGCTCATAGTGGTCACCGGGGCACGTGCCCCCTCAGATTTTCCCTGTTTAAAAACTACAATGAAGAAAAAATAAGTATACATATATATATTATTTTTCTCTGTCATACTACTAGTCACCTAGCAATTTTATGAAGTTGGCTTTAGCTAGTCGAGATAGGTTGCCAATCTCCCAACCTCATAACCAGCAAAGAAGCCATTTCAGGCTATCAATCAAGTTTGATTAGCTGGCTTGTTCAAATATCTTAGCTGGCATGCCGGCAAGGTTGGTAGACTTTAGAAAAGCAAGCAATTACCAAATGTACTGAATAAGACTCACTTTCCTTTAAATATGGAACCTGGATTTTAGCAGAGATGCATAAAATAATATTTAGTTTCTTTAAAAAAAAAAGAACCACCAGTCAGGAGGATACAGACAGCTCAAGACATATGCTTAGATATGCAGAAAAATAGGCCTATTTTATTGCTCTAGATTGCAGGAAGAAGCTGTTTTTGTACTTCGTGCCCCCTCAGATTTTTGGGGTACTCTCCCCTAAGTGGGGTACTCTCCCCTAAGTGTAGGTCCTTTTAATTGTGCATTTACAGGGAAATCAAGGACATGAACAATATGACCAGACTCATTCAGATACAATACAATGCTAAAATAGCAAAACAAAAAATGACAGAAAAATCCAAAGAACAAAGTATGTTTCTTTAACCTGAGCTGGATGTGGACTCATGCTGAACGCTCATTAATTCAGCAAGAGGGATTAGGGAGAATTCATTTAGTTATTAGAGACTGTCTTTGTTTTTTCCCCCTGCCCAACTATTCACAATTAAACTCAATTTAGGGACTAGACACTTCGACTAGAGGCTTACAGACTGATAAAGAGCATTGTGAAACTACAAAACCTCTGCATATTCCGACTTCTAATGTCATTAGTATCTAAATCAGTTCACCTTTACCAATGGCACATTTCCGATAATTATAATTATACTGATCCCCAACATCATTAGCAGCACGGCTTCCATGGGTCAATTTATGTCTGGCATTAAACAGACGTGGTCATTGTCCAATTCAGGATGGCTGAATTAATATATATCGTAATGTGGCCTTATCATTCTGGGTAGAGATAGAGAACATTTCAGATTCACATTAATTGGAAATTAAAACCAAGAGACTATAATTACCTTTTTTCTTTTACTCACTCTCTCTCCTCCACAACTGAAGGTGAGTGGAACCCAGCTAACAGAGCGACAGAGACTCAAAACGTTAAGGTTCGGCTCCATAACATTTAATTATCTGGATTCATCATGTTTGCCTTAAAACACCACCTCATTAGACCTATTTCTCCCTTAAAACACCACCTCATTAGACCAACTTCTCCCTTAAAACACCACCTCATTAGACCTATTTCTCCCTTAAAACACCACCTCATTAGACCTATTTCTCCCTTAAAACACCACCTCATTAGACCTATTTCTCACTTAAAACACCGTCATTAGACCGACTTCTCCCTTAAAACACCACCTCATTAGACCAACTTCTCCCTTAAAACACCACGTCATTAGACCTATTTCTCCCTTAAAACACCACGTCATTAGACCGACTTCTCCCTTAAAACACCACCTCATTAGACCAACTTCTCCCTTAAAACACCACCTCATTAGACCTATTTCTCCCTTAAAACACCACCTCATTAGACCTATTTCTCCCTTAAAACACCACCTCATTAGACCAACTTCTCCCTTAAAACACCACCTCATTAGACCTATTTCTCCCTTAAAACACCACCTCATTAGACCAACTTCTCCCTTAAAACACCACCTCATTAGACCTATTTCTCCCTTAAAACACCACCTCATTAGACCTATTTCTCCCTTAAAACACCACGTCATTAGACCTATTTCTCCCTTAAAACACCACGTCATTAGACCGACTTCTCCCTTAAAACACCACCTCATTAGACCTATTTCTCCCTTAAAACACCACGTCATTAGACCGACTTCTCCCTTAAAACACCACCTCATTAGACCAACTTCTCCCTTAAAACACCACCTCATTAGACCTATTTCTCCCTTAAAACACCACCTCATTAGACCTATTTCTCCCTTAAAACACCACCTCATTAGACCAACTTCTCCCTTAAAACACCACCTCATTAGACCTATTTCTCCCTTGAAACACCACGTCATTAGACCGACTTCTGCCTTAAAACACCACCTCATTAGACCGACTTCTGCCTCCTATTCCAGTGAGGGTAGATATATCTACTGACAATGAAAACTGTTTTTTTACTCTTGACTGTTGCCTTCACTGTTTTTCCTCAGGAGGATAGAGTCAAGCATGTTCCCTCCCTCCACCTTATGTCTACTGCCTCACCGGTTGCATCTGTCCCATACAGAATACATCCACCCACACCTCATCTAAACAGGTGTTGTTATATTAATCAGTCTGACAATATGTCAGCCAGGAAATAGCTTGAGGGTATGATAGACATCAGGGTCTGAGATACATGACCTTTTACTGACCTATGGAGACAGGGTCGCGTCCCCCTGGGCCAGATATCACTACAGTATATCAGGAGAATGACAGCAAAGCAGGTCTGAGAGAGGTGAACCCTGTCATGTTGTCTCCTCCACCCTCTCTCTATCTCTGCATTGGTTGTCCCATGATAAATAATGCTATCACTCTAGAGTGTAGACCATCATTCTGGCATTCTGAACATGTTGTCTTCTGAACTATACATCTTGGAAAATATTTTGAGGGTATTTCATAGCTAGATTTCCATTGTCCGACGCTGGCATACAGAGCTTGCTGAACTACTCACACCTTGTGAAATATTTGATGGTATTCCATAGCTATATTTAAGTACATAACCCAATAACAATTTGGTGAGGTAATTTTAGCTATATTGATTAAAATAAAAAATAAGCTCAAATCAAAGCTAGGAAATGTCATTTTGATTAATTCTCCTTTACTAGGCATTCTTCTCATATATTCCCGTTTCTAAAGGGATTCGTAACAGCAGCCCACAGTGGTGCTTTGAGGGACAGGGACAGTCATTCTGAAGTAGGGCAGACAGAGACAGGGAGCCAGCCTGTAGTGACATCCTCTTGTCTCTCCATATTGGCTTTTCATTAAACGCATAATACACAAGGCACCCTGCGGGCCTGTGGGGCTGTTTCTAGTGATGAGGATGTTTACTTTTAATATCTAGGCTACTTCTCAAATGCCACCCTTTTCAGTATATAGTGCACTACTTTTAACGGGAGCCCTACTAGTGCACTACTTCTGACACAGCCCTACTCTCTGGCACTATGCCGCAGGGCACTATAACAATTTCCCCAACTTCACAGGAGCAATTAGCCACAATATTATTTTGCCGTAAACAATACCCACGGTGTGTGGCAGACACCTCCATGACAAAATATTGGGGACATGGGGCTGTGAGATAACCGTGCAAAGCATCTCAATTCATTTTCAATAAATATTGGAGAGGATGAATGCTTTTTGGAGCCTGGAAATGGAGTCTTTTTTGACCATACTTTCTGCGGATGTTTTGACTCTGGGATCTTTTTAAATTGACTGAATTGTAATGGGAGACTTTGCAAAGTTACAGTACAATTTATCTTCAATTGTAACGGTTTTCTTGACTTGAAGGAGAGGCGGACCAAAATGCAGCGTGGTGGTTATTTATGTTCTTTAATAAAGGAACTATACATGAATAAACTAACAAAACAATAAATGTGCGACAACCTAAACAGTCCTATCTGGTGCAAACACAGAGACAGGAACAATCACCCACAAAACCCAACACCAAACAGGCTACCTAAATATGGTTCCCAATCAGAGACAATGACTAACACCTGCCTCTGATTGAGAACCATATCAGGCCAAACATAGAAACAGACAAACTAGACATGTAACATAGAATGCCTACTCAGATCACACCCTGACCAAACAAAACATAAACATACAAAGCAAGCTATGGTCAGGGTGTGACATCAATGGAAAAGGAAACTCCAATAGACTCCAACCACTGCCAGCCCAATAGTTAGATGCCTTACTATGTTCTATCATTTGCAAGGTTAAACAAGGATCATATATGATATGTATTTTCATGTGGTTGTATGAAAATATCGTCCACCTACAGCCCTCTTAGTCCGACATGGACTAACCACCTATAGCTCAGTGTTAATCATCTCAGTGCCTGTGAACCATACAGCTCTTGATACTCCTAAATGATCAAACGCCATTTATCACAGTTAATTTATCACTGAATCAAATGGTAATGGCCTTTTCTCTCTCTCTCTCCGTCAGAGATACTACGTAGTGCAATCAAGCGGGTATTAAACACTTTTCACCTTGGAAGAAGGGGAGATAATAAATTGCTCCCCTTCACAATATTCCCAATATTTTTCCGCTCAGTTAAATTGCCTTTAGATGGGTTTGCTGTTGCCCGACACATCAAATATGGTCTTGTCAATGACTTGATGGATATGCAATACTCTACTAATTACAATGTGGAGGGGTGGTGTGTGTGTGTGCTTGTGTGCTTGTGTGTGTTTGCGTCCGTCTCATCCAGGCACTAGATGAAGGACTAAGTAAGTCATTTTCACAAAGTATATTTAGATGTGTTTGTGTGTGTGTGGGGGGGGGGGGGACACTACATTATATATGGATGCGTGTGTGAGTGTGTGCGTGCATGCGTGCACGTCCCTCAAGATTAAGTGAGTCATTTTCACAAAGTATTTTCAGATGTGTGTGGGGGGGACTAGATAAGATCTATATGAGACTGGGAACAGGTGAGCCCCGTTATGAGACAGATGGTTTATCTCATTAGAGAGCCTATTGAGTAGCGAAGGCCAAAAATATGATGGAACAATCTCCACAGAACCTAGGGGATAAACCACCTGTGCCAGTATTTATAAAGCGTCGCAGAGTAGGAGTGCTGATCCAGGATCAGATCCTCCCAATCTTATCCAGTAAGGTGAGGAACTTTGTGGATATTGGCCCTCACCTACCATCTAAAGTAGGCCGCAAATATAATGGAAACTCCCTATACGAAGCTTCATTGTAGAGGTTGAATGGAAATCTACTGCAATATGGATCTGGCTGTCAATTAATTCCGTATTGATTATAAACTCTGGGTTTATCATTAGGCGATTAGTCCACTGTACAATACATTGACAAAGATACGGATCTATATGTCTACATTATATTATACTTCATGACAGTAATCCAACGTCATATGCACATACATTGTATTCTTATAGTGATCACATCCGTGCCAGACAATTTGATCACGTCCAGTAGAGTGCACTCTACAGGCCTGCGCACAGTATATCATCTATATGATGTTTATGTGGGTGGTAATCTCATTGCGATGGGCCATGAATTGTCCCTGGCATGTTCAGCTGTCCCTCAGCACAGAGGATATGGCTGAGTTACGGCTGTTTCAACTGGCAGCTCTGACTGATTGACTGACTCCTCCACTCTGGCGATTGTTATTCAAGGAGAGAAAAGCCTCTTATGTTTTATGGACATTTTCTCCTCCGCGGCGCCAGCCCGCAGTTTTATGGTATTTACAACCCACCGCGCAAAGTGATATTTGTCATTGCCCGAAACATAACGGTGGTGACCGGTGTACCGGCGGTGACATTAGATTACGGGTCTGACGATCTTTCCTTATAAAGGATGCAGAAGTTGGACCATGGGTTACAAGTGTAGATTTAATGTTTTTTTATGTTTTTATTTCATTATATAAACAGCAGTAACTAAATGAGCTTCTGATGCTTGAGAATATAACCATCCTTGGTTCTTTAGTAGGAATGAGGCCAGGGTTGGGGTCAATGCCATTTCAGCCGGTCAATTGGTACAGACAGAAACTACAACAAGAAGCTCCCGCGCTCAGGGCTGTTCAACGCTGGTCCGACCAATCTGATTCCACGCTTCAAGACTGCTTCGATCACGTGGATTGGGACATGTTCCGCATTGCGTCCAACAACAACATTGACGAATACGCTGATTCGGTGAGCGAGTTCATTAGAAAGTGCATCGGCGATGTCATACCCACAGCAATGATAAAAACATTCCCAAACCAGAAACCGTGAATTAATGGCAGCATTCGCACGAAACTGAAAGCGCGAACCACTGCTTTTAACCAGGGCAAGTTGACCGGAAACATGACCGAATACAACCAGTGTAGCTATTCCCTCCGCATGGCAATCAAACAAGCTAAGCGTCAGTATAGAGACAAAGCAGAGTTTCAGTTCAAAGGCTCAGACACAAGAGGTATGTGGCAGGGTCTACAGTCAATCACGGATTACAGAAAGAAAACCAGCCCCATCGCGGACCAGGATGTCTTGCTCCCAGACAGACTAAATAACTTTTTTGCTCGCTTTGAGGACAATACAAAACATTTAAATGTGTTAACCCTCGCAAGGCTGCAGGCCCAGACGGCATCCCCCGCCGTGTCCTCAGAGCATACGCAGACCAGCTGGCTGGTGTGTTTACGGACATATTCAATCAATCCTTATCCCAGTCTGCTGTTCCCACATGCTTCAAGAGGGCCACCATTGTTCCTGTTCCCAAGAAAGCTAAGGTAACTGAGCTAAACGACTACTGCCCCGTAGCACTCACTTCCATCATCATGAAGTGCTTTGAGAGACTAGTCAAGGACCACATCACCTCAACAATACCTGACACCCTAGACCCACTCCAATTTGCTTACCGCCCCAATAGGTCCACAGACGATGCAATCGCAACCACACTGCACACTGCCCTAAACCATCTGGACAAGAGGAATACCTATGTGAGAATGCTGTTCATCGACTACAGCTCAGGATTTAACACCAGAGTACCCTCCAAACTCGTCATCAAGCTCGAGACCCTGGGTCTCGACCCCGCCCTGTGCAACTGGGTACTGGACTTCCTGACGGGCCACCCCCAGGTGGTGAGGGTAGGTAACAACATCCCCATCCCGCTGATCCTCAACACTGGGGCCCCACAAGGGTGCGTTCTGAGCCCTCTCCTGTACTCCCTGTTCACCTACGACTGCGTGGCCATGCAGGAAACAGGAAACAGCAGAGGGAGCACCCCCCTATCCACATTGACGGGACAGTAGTGGAGAGGGTAGTAAGTTTTAAGTTCCTCGGCGTACACATCACGGACAAACTGAATTGGTCCACCCACACAGACAGCGTTGTGAAGAAGGCGCAGCAGCGCCTCTTCAACCTCAGGAGGCTGAAGAAATGTGGCTTGTCACCAAAAGCACTCACACACTTCTACAGATGCACACCCGAGAGCATCCTGTCGGGCTGTATCACCGCCTGGTACGGCAACTCCTCCGCCCACAACCGTAAGGCTCTCCAGAAGGTAGTGAGTCTGCACAACGCATCACCGGGGGAAAACTACCTGCCCTCCAGGACACCTACACCACCCGATGTCACAGGAAGGCCATAAAGATCATCAAGGACAACAACCACCCGAGCCACTGCCTGTTCACCCCGTTAACATCCAGAAGGCAAGGTCAGTACAGGTGCATCAAAGCAGGGACCGAGAGACTGAAAAACAGCTTCTGTCTCAAGGCCATCAGACTGTTAAACAGCCACCACTAACATTGAGTGGCTGCTGTCAACATACTGACTCAACTCCAGCCACTTTAATAATGGAAATGTATGGAAATGTATGTAAAAATGTATCACTAGCCACTTTAAACAATACCACTTAATATAATGTTTACATACCCTACATTACTCATCTCATATATATATGTATATACTGTACTCTATATCATCTACTGCATCTTGCCATCTTTATGTAATACATGTATCACTAGCCACTTTAAACTATGGCACTTTATGTTTATATACCCTACATTACTCATCTCATATGTATATACTGTACTCTATACCATCTACTGAATCTTGCCTATGCCGTTCTGTACCATCACTCATTCATATATCTTTATGTACATATTCTTTATCCCTTTACACTTGTGTGTATAAGGTAGTAGTTGTGGAATTGTTAGGTTAGATTACTCGTTGGTTACTACTGCATTGTCGGAACTAGAAGCACAAGCATTTCGCTACACTCGCATTAACAACTGCTAACCATGTGTATGTGACAAATAACATTTGATTTGATTTGATTTATTGAATTGGAATTTCAATTCATCTCTCTGAATTGACTGAATTGAAATGGAATGAACCTTGGTAGAAACACTTGACTGACCAAGCCTCTCTCACTATCCAGAGCGCGTACACATGTCACGTTACTGTGGCGACCATTGAGTAAGAATGGAGTGGTACAAAATGTCTGGCTGCACCCAGCTTTCCAAACACTTAGATACAGTATTACGCTAACGTTTCTACATAATACATAGTGTACAGACTGTCCTACTACTTGTGGTTAAAAGCAACCGGCAAGCAATAGAGTAATTGATCCTTGATGCTCATTGGGTAATTGTGACTGACTGTGCTTTATCAAATGTGATTCCAGGCCTACAGGATGTTGGGATCTGTTACTGTAATAGGAGAATAGACTCTGACAGAGATGAATGTGGGCTTTGTTTTGATCAATACAGTTTCTCTGCTGGATGGCCAGATTGATCACGAGGACAGAGAGAGAGAGAATGCTCAGACATAGGGTTCCAAATAATGGCACCATGTTCCCTGAGTAGTGCACTACCTTCAACCAGGGCCCATATGGGTCTAGCCAAAAGCAATGCACTACATGCAATAGGGTTCCGTTGTGGACACAGCCAGGGACAACTGAGCTGGGCCAGATCTAATTCAGTCAAAGTTGTGACTGTTGAGAGTGGATTCAGTGTGATGGTTGGCTGCAGTGCTGTCAGTGTATGCTCTGGTGATTGCGGGGGAATTGTGATGCGTGTGAAAAGATCTAGCTGCCACTGCTGACAGTATCACCCACAGAGAACTGTTGAACGCAACGGAGAGTGAACAGACCGTTTTTCACTGAGCATGTGTGTGTGTGCTCATACGTGCACGCTTGTATGTGTGTTTCTATATATGTGTGTGTGTGTGTGTTTCAGTATTTGTGGGCTGTGCGACTTGAGTCCCACAAATTGTTTTGAGCGGAAAACTCTGTCAACACTTCATGCTTTTTTTTCCCAGTGTAACGTTAACAGCCACTCTCTGTAGCCACTGGCTGGTCCACTGGTCCTCAGCCACAGAAGTGAAGATTTACCGGCTTGTTGTCTCAGTCTCTGCACTTCCCTCTGCTGCAGCGACGGCCAGTGATGTGGAATCCACTCAGGCGAGATCAGAGGAGAGAAATGCCCTGATATACAACTCCCATATTTCAAAGAATCCTGCCCTGATGTAGTTATGCTGGGGAGATGTGTCCAGCATACCAAATGTGTGAGTTTAAAGGCAGAGATGTGCACAGCCTCACATTTGAAACCAAACCAGCATCATTCGTCATTCTTTGAGATAGAAGTAAAAGCAAGACATACTAGAGCTTTAATATACCAATAAAATATTACATTTATAGTTTGATTTGCATTGAAAAGGGTTCGACTCAGCCAATAACTAAGTAAGAGGATTACAGTATATGAGGAGATATTTCCTACCCTCCACATTCTGGCATTCTGAAGCTGCCTTGATAAAATATTCTTGTTTGTTTGAACTCTAGATAGCTAACAATGATTCAAAGGTAATTGCTTCCTGTTTTGAAAATGGTCAACATTTCTGTGCACATCTCTACCTCTATAGCTATTAATCACTACTCGTTGTAATTATCCAACCTCATTTGTCAATCAGCCAAGCTACATTCTAAAATGGCCACCATACCAACCCGATGAATCTTGTCCTGTTGACATGTGGCTGTTCACAATGACTCTGGGGTCATTAAGAGACAAGCTCCTTTCTCCTCTCTCTGCTCCTCTCTGGTTTAGAGTTATTTATGGCATCATGTCTGCTCATACAGCCGCTTCCTAATTACACTTTGCCATCAAGATTAATGTTGGGCCTCGGCTGGCTGCATCTGCCAACTTTACCTTTGTTTCACCCTGCTGATGGATGGGGTAGCCTGGGTTTCTTTGTCCAACACTCCCCATCCTTCCACACCTCTCCACCTCTCGGAAACCTTGGGAGCAGAAGTGTAATTTATTGTTTTGGAGTGCAGCTGTCTCCATGTAGCATGTAGCCATGCAAGGCCCTTCCCATAGTCCTCATAATACAGTATGACCTCCTGTGGTTAGCACAGCCATTGTTCTCCTTCAACATCCAGTATGTGTGCCCAGGGACATCAAGGCCATTAAATCAGACCCTGTCAGTTTCATCCATTGCAAATATAGAAGTGCCCCTTGAAAATGTTTTGGTGCATCACGCCTCTGTATACAAAGAAACGCAACCGTCCCCACATCTTCAACAGGTCTTATAGTAAATAGGCTAGCACAGGCAATCTGTCACTGACAGAAAGACATGATATCACTGTAGCGTTGAATTAATACAAGCCTATCAAAACGAGGTTATTCTGGTCACAGAGATTTGTTTACTTGCTCGTGGTTTTCTCGACGTCAAAGACGTTATTCCGTTACTACATTTGCTGGTCAGATCTCACACGTCCAACTTCCCTGAACAAAACAAACAGACCTGTCAATCAAAGTGTTGTATGTATGGCTTGAGTCATCATCCCGTTACAGTGTAAACTGTCACAGATGACAAATAGCCTTGTTTATGGTTGAAGGAATAATCTTGGTTGTTTTCAGCGTGTTAGTGCGTCCTGTTCTGCTGTGTCGTATATCCATCCATCTCTCTCTCACTCTCTCTCTCTGTCTCTCTCTCTCCTTTTCTCTCTTTCTCTCTCTGAGTTATATCAGCCATAGACAGTTCTGTTTGTGGTTCATATATTCTTCGTTGGTATGGTTGATAATGTTGTAACTCTCAAAGCATATTACACACTGTAGACCTCAAAGCATACGCAAATATCTATTTAAAGATGTGGACAGATGGCTGGCGTACAAGTAAACAGTAATGTGTGACATCACACAAACGTTTGCACATCCTTGCAACAACCCGTGGCATATTGTACTATTACACTTCTGATATGACTAGGGCCAGGAATATTTCTTTGACCAGGAAGAAACTCTGCCTATGGACCCAGTTCTCGTGGCACTATATTTAGCTGACGCTCTTATCCAGAGCGACTTACATGAGCAATTAGGTTTAGTGCCTTGCTCAAGGGTACAGCGACAGATTTTTCACCCAGCCTGCACGAGGATTCGAACAACAGATCTTTCGGTTACTGGCCCAACACTCTTAACCTCTAGGCTACCTATCGCCCTTGACTGTATAATGATGTGATTCCCAATGTCAAGGATTCCGCAATGATGAGCAATAATCCCCAATCTGGTGTTTACCATCTTCACAGATTGTGAATAATGAGTATAATGCCAAAAACTGATAGCCTACATATATTAAAAGGACATTCTGTTCTGGACAAACCTTTAATATTTCAAATGATTATTAGCACAAAAAAATAACTGTTAACTTGTCAAAGCTTACATGCGCAGAGAATAAGTTATTGAAACCCGGTGGCGTTGGAAAATGATACACACAGCGCTAGCGAAGCAGCGCTAGCGAAGCAGCGCCACCGAAGCAGAGAGACAAACCTCAAACAATTTCTCCTGTGCATCTGTTCGGGTTACAAACAACCTTTTATTAGCGTGATGTTTGTGCAAAAGCACTCTTGTGGATGAGTTCTCCCCTCAGCTATATTCATTTAGACGGCACTAGTGTTCATCTTCACAGCTCGGGGATTAGAAATGTAATTACAGTTTGCTGTGACATCTCTGTATCCGCCAAGTTGCTGACAAAAGTCATGAACAAACTGGTGATTTGCTGCCGAGGGGTTTTGAAGAGACGTCTGTGTTTGCGCATGAGGTAATCTCTCATGAATAGAATGTAAAGAACGTTCATCAGAATTATTGGGTCAGTTGCAGTAATTGATGCATGCATTTTTCAATTCACTGTGAACGCTAGCTGCAAGGCCACTCAAGGCCACGTTTCTAGCAGCAATTCTGGCTGTTCTTTCTAGGTTCACTGATTGTGGATAGGAAGGATACTTTTGACTAAAATGGTAGTATGGCAGATGATAATGATATTTAATAGATTTTAAATGGAACGGGATGCACTATGTTCCTCTTATATGGAAATTGCTAATATATACAAGTCCACTATGCTGTACGCTAGCCATTTTTGACATAATTGTACGCCTCCACCAAACTGCGCATTATACTGACTGCACTGCCATTAGCCACAATAGGAACATTTTGATTTGTTTACACGACCTGGTTTATTTCGACCAAGCTTCATTCCTCTCTGCTGTCTTCACAGCATGGTGTGTGGGCTAAATAGCTGGCTGTTGTTCTAATGTGTCATGGTAACAGTGTTGGACAGTAATTTACCTAAAAATGTGGTGTGGGTGTAGGTGTATATTTTAGTTTAGTTAACTGTATTATAAATATATATATATATATATATATATATATATATATATATATATATATATATATATATATATATATATATATATATATATATATACAGTACCAGTCAAAAGTTTGGACACACCTACAAGGGATTTTCTTTATTTTTACTATTTTCTACATTGTAGAATAATAGAGAAGGCATCAAAACTATGAAATAACACATGTAGTAACCAAAGAAGTGTTAAACAAAGTAGCCATCCTTTGCCTTACACACGCTAGGCATTATCTCAACCAGCTTCACCTGGAATTCTTTTCCAAAGGTCTTGAAGGAGATCCTACATATGCTGAGCACTTCTTGGCTGCTTTTCCTTTACTCTTCAGTCCAACTCATCCCAAACCATCTCAATTGGGTTGAGGTTGGGGTGATTGTGGAGGCCAGGTCATCTGATGCAGCACTCCATCTCCTTCTTGCTCAAATAGCCCTGTGTCATGACTCTCTCTCCTTGGTGAGGATCAAAGGTGCCAGATCAGCTTGGCAAATGGCTGTCCGATAGGGTGGGGGGCTATCTCCCACAGAAGAGGAGAGGGGGGAATTGGGCCAGTTTTATGACTCTTAAGGCCCAGTAATAAATAGTTTTCAGAAACTCTCCCTCTGGCTCCCTAGTATGGGAAGACTGAAATGTTTTTGTCCCAGAGACTTTTTGCTGCCAAGACTTTTACATCAATAAAATGGAAATATTGGAACATTATTCCTGACATCCAAAGGTTAAGAATGGTATGTCAGGATCTAAAGAATAATCCTGTCATATTGTTTATTATATTGTTTATTATTTTATGATGTCATCAAGGATGGTATAGCGAAATAACTGTATCTTAGGAAGGAAACATATATCTGTCAAGTTTACATCTAAATGTTGTATAAATTATTAAGTATGATAGATAGAAAAGATAGAAATGTGATTTTAGTTTTCTAATTAGATAATTGTTTTTCATATAAGCTATGCACAGTCAGTAGCCACGCCCAAGTGAGCTCAGAGTTCATGTCAGCATGACAGAACACCCCCTTTGGCCAGAATGCTTAAAAGGACTCACTAAGAATGAACATATTAGACCAAACAGACTGACGGTGTGAGCGGGACGTTACGAATGGTTTAAGACTAGACCAGACATGGGTGAAAATTGTGAGACCAGTACATTGCCGGGTTACTACTGGCGTGTAAAGTGGTCGGGAGCTGAACCCTGAATAATCAACCATTGAGACCAAAAGACGTAAGACCGTGGTCCACACGTTGAAATGGTTAGAAACTCTGACGCTCTCAACCTCTACACAAGAAGATTAACTCACTAGACCTTATCATATCAGTCTGCAGCTGGCATGTAAAGTAGTCTAGAAAATTTGACTGAAGACACAAGGTGGGAAGGAGAATCCCTCTCAGACAACCATTGGTACATCTAAAGTATCTGTCTAACAAACACTTCACTACCAGAAAAGCTCTACAACTAAGAAGGACATTGTGACCTCTGGTGGACAACCAGAGCCTTACTCCTATCCAGCCCCTTCCTCATAGAAGGATCGATTGGTTTCAACAGAGAGATGACAGAGAAAGACATCTACACGTAAATATATACATTGCATTTATTATCCGAAAGAGCGGTGGTTCATGTGCAAAGTATTAATATTCCTTTGAGCGTAGGTTCCAAATGTAGTCTCTGTCTCTCCCTCTCTTTACCTACTCTTCCCTCTCCCTATGTGCAACAAGCCGTCATATCTTGTCAGTCCACTAGGGACTTTTATCTCACGTAAGTGTGTATGTATATTCTGTGTATGTGTATTATTTAGTTAGTAAATAAATAACTAAGCCAATTTGTGTATTGCTGATTCATCAATAAGGTTAGGGTTCTTGCAGAAATCAAGGAGTATGCGACGTTCATAATGAGACTGATATTAGGTAATGATTAATAAGTGACTTATCGTAACTCGTTAAACAACTTCTTCCGTGGTGCCCCAAATTCCTAATTAGTTCATTGTTACATGATTAATCAAGTAACAATTAAATGTAGTTAGTTAAGATACATAAGTTATCATGTTAATGATAGTCACGCACCGTCAACAGCCTGACGGTGCGTTGGGTCTTTGTTCTGTTGAAAAACAAATGATAGTCCCACTAAGCGCAAACCAGATGGGATGGTGTATCGCTGAAGAATGCTGTGGTAGCCATGCTGGTTAAGTGTGCCTTGAATTCTAAATAAATTGCAGACAGTGTCACCTGCACCCCCACACCTCCTCCTCCATGCTTCACGGTTGGAACCACACATGCAGAGATCATCCGTTCACCTACTCTGTGTCTCACAAAGACACGCCGGTTGGAACCAAAAATGTAAAATTTGGACTAATCAGACCAAAGGACAGATTTCCACTGGTCTAATTGCTCGTGTTTCTTGGCCTCTGCAGCAGAGGTAACTCTGGGTCTTCCTTTCCTGTTACGGTCTTCATAAGAGCCAGTATTCATCATAGCGCTTGATGGTTTTTGAGAATTGACTGACCTTCATGTCGTAAAGTATTGATGGACTGTCATTTCTCTTCGCTTATTTGAGCTGTTCTTGTCATAATATGGACTTGGTATTTTACCAAATAGGGCTAACTTCTGTGTACCACCCCTACCTTGTCACAACATAACTCATTGTTTGAAACGCATTAATTCACTTTTAACAAGGCACACCTGTTAATTTAAATGCATTTCAGGTGACTACCTCATGAAGCTGGTTGAGAGAATGCAAAGAGTGTGCAAAGCTGTCATCAAGGCAAAGGGTGGCTACTTTGAAGAATCTAAAATCTAAAATCTATTTTGATTTGTTTAACACTTTTTTGGTTACTACGTGATTCCATGTGTTATTTCATAGTTTTGATGTCTTCACTATTATTCTACCTGTCACGGCCGTGGAATGAAGAGGACCAAGGTGCAGCGTGGTAAGCGTACATATTCCTTTATTTATATGACGCCGACAAAAAAACAACAACCGTGAAGCAAGTTAAAGGGATATGTGCCACAAACAAAGTTAACTACCCAGACTGTAAGGAGGGAAAAGGGGCTACCAGAGACAACGATAGACAGCTGTCCCTGATTGAGAGCCAAAACATAGAAATAAAGAAACATGGAAAACAAAACATAGAATGCCTACCCCACATCACACCCTGAGCTAACCAAATAGATAAATAAAACGGCTCTCTAAGGTCAGGGCGTGACACAACCATGTAGAAAATAGTTAAAAAATGAACTAAAGTCCTTGAATGAGTAGGTGTGTCCAAACTTTTGACTGGTACTGTATATACAGTATATATAATATATACTGTATATATTTATTTACCCTACAATCCCTCCCCTAATGGACAACAACACATAGGCTTCTACTTCCAGCTTATACATACCATATACATTTTATGAACACGGTATATTTTACAATACTTATCTTTTGCGTTTTTTTAGTCCCATCCTTCAGCTCCACGGAGGACGCATGACTTTCAACCTTTGTCTCTCCCGAGCCCGTACGGGAGTTGTAGCGATGAGACAAGATAGTATCTACTAACAATTGTATACCACGATATTGGGGAGAAAAAAAGGGTCAAATTTAATAAATTAAATTGAAAAAATACTATTTATATGTGTGTTCATAGGTGCACGTTTGCGTGTGCGTGCATTCCGTAAACAGACTGAAAAGGTTTACATTGTGTTTCCAATGTCCTTATGATGATCCACTGAAGTTCCACTTCATATTGGGGTGGATCTTACCAAGCAAGACAATAATACATCAACATGAACTGAATGCATTTGATTACGGTCCCTTCAGTCAAACACAGGGTTTCAAGACGTTCTCAATAGGCATGACAATGGTTGGCAATGCAAACGACGCAAAAATAATCCACTGCAAACATCGAAACGGTCTAATAATATACATTGAAAGAGGCCACTTATGTACAAAGGTTAAGCTAGAGTTCACCAGTAGACCTTGAAACGGTTGGATTGTCAGACAATGCTCCTCATGAACGTACAAATACCTATTTTGAGCTCTTTTCTCAGTCATTGTGTAAATTTTGTAATTTTTTTATCTTATCAGAGATATCCTGAAATGAACTGTTGTTGTACATAATGGCACTGCATTAGCATTGAATATTACTCTCAGCATAGACCTCTTTCACAATAGATCCAATGCCAAACATTTTCTTTACTCTGAGAACATTGTATCCTCAAGTCAACTTTATTTGAGGTTATTGTTATTCTTTCAAACATTTTATCAGTTGGAAATGTGTGGGTAGAACTTGGGTTTGAAAAAAATACTGTGAGCCAAAAGCAGACGATAAAACAAGAAAAGGTACTATTATTTCCCCTGAAACACGTTTATAACAGTAATAACAAGAACCCTCATTTTGGGAGAAGGTTGTGCTTTCTTAAATCTAATTGTCCAGTAGTAATGATCATATTTCTAAGATGAACTGTCCACGGTGTAGTTTCTCTACACACTAAATTACAGACTATATAGCCGTAGGTGCTCATCAAAGGAGAAGAACGGTAACATTTATTACACCAGCAACACCACACTTTAATACACTCCCCCAGCCAAACAATAAATGTGTCACTGTGACAAATTGACTGGAATTCATAAATAGGTTTTTCCGCCCCTTCTTCTAGGAGGGAGGTTATATTGAGTAAACAATAGAAGACTGAGGTGTGGTTTCTTTGTGTTGTATGCTCAGGACTTGCAATCCTGCACATTCCCACGTATGTGATTCTATGGATTCTTATGTTAAATAACTCATGTAAATGATTATTATGTAAATTATTCTTATGTAAACGACACGCATAATACATGACTCTTGCATTGTTCTTGAATGTGTGTGTGTATAATGTGTGTGCATTTGGAATTGGTGAAAATATGATTCTCCCATTGATATACTGTGATTTCAGGGATTTTCCAACAGTTAAGAAGGGTCAAGACCTTTTCTCTTGCGGCATGATGATAGAATATACCTTTGGTCAAAAGCTTCATCTTGCTTTCCTCTGTGAGTGCCCTGATCAGAGTCCGTTAGCCGGTTATATGGAGACGGACAGTTGTGTTCTTTTCTCGATAAGCTCATGCACTTTCGCATATGTACGCATGAGTGTCAGAGTGTGTGTGCGTGTGGTGAGCACACTTATGGCGAGAACACCACCAGTCTGTCTCCATATAACATGCTGACTGACTTAGGGCAGGTCACTCACAGTGTTTCAGACATATCATTAGCCGCCCACTAAAGTGGGTCCGACCTAGAGCATGCTGGGTAAACCACACCACATCACCTCTTCCTTCTTCTCAGTGTGTGAAGGAAAAGAAGCAGCAGCGACTCGGGCAAAGGAACATGGTGGAACCCAAGCTGCTAAGGCTGCTGGGAAGGGCGAAGTAATCAAGCAAGCTGTTATGAGCTCTTGTCATGTGGTATCTCCAGCCTGCAGGGCTGGTTCATTCAGAGGGGACTTAATAAGACTGGATAGAAGTGATGTATCCCAAATGGTATCCTATTCCCTAGATAGTGCTAATGGCCCTGGTAAAAAGTAGAGCAAACACGTTGGGAATATGGTGCCGTTTGGGATGCATCCAATAAGAGTGGGTGGAATAAGAGTATCAGCTAACCTCAGGAGGCAGGGGTTTGTCAGTCTGTCATCCTGGGTTGCATTCAGGGTTCAATGCTGCAGTCAGGACATCAGGTGAAGGGGGAATGAAGGATAGGCCCTCCACAGCCAGACAAGTGTTAACCTACGATCTATGGTATCGTCCTGCCACAGTGGTTCAAGGTACTGAGGCATATCAGGCAGGTCACCCTTGCTAAGAGTAGGGAGTATGGTGAGGTTTGAATCAGAGACACCTTTTGTTGTTTGAATTGAAGGAAGGAGGAGAAAGTGTCTCCTGAAACGTTGCTTTGATCACAGTTCCAGAAACAAATTGAAGCCAAGCCACTTGGAACAGTGAAGCTCATCTTCTCTAAAAATGAAACACTTTCGAACAGAAAGACGGTTAATGAGGAGAGGCTGAGCACAGCAGCAGGCCCGAGATCTGGTGGAGATGATCAGTGCGCATGCCTTTCCGCTTCAGTTTGAAAGTTGACATTTTCAAGCTAATTAGGCTTTTCAGGGAGCATATTGAAGTAAATTGGATTCTCGTCAACATCGCTCAACATCTCGTTTTGGCGTTAACAACATCTTTCCTATCCAACTGTTCGACTGACAACGCTATCTTCCGAGACAGGGAACAGGGACTGCAATCTGGCATGGTCTCTGTTTCTAGTCTCTACATTAAAGTAGATGGAATGACATGCTGGTTATTTTACTGTTTTTCATTACTCAACATATTGCAAACACTGACAGTAAATAGCACTTAAACCAGTCCTCACCCTGGTAAACATACAGTACACTGAAAGGTCATATTAGCACGAAGTGTATTCTCACATAAGGGGCAACTACACCTATCGTTCTCTCCAGAGCTCAGTTACAGTATGTGTAGTACTTGTTGTGTATAGTATAGAGCTCACAGGCAAGTCATACACTGTTTTGCTCCCTCACCGCTTCCTTTGCGTAACCAATAACAACAGAACAACTCTTTACGTTTGATTTTCATTGGCTTTCTTATCAGTAAAAGCAGCATTTCACCACGTAACGTCACTCCCCCAGCATACTGTGAAGGCAGTAAGTCAGGACTTTCCTCCCTTCTAATTTCAGATACGATAGATGTTAAACAGTAGGTTTAACAGGGAGGCAAGTGCTCTCCACTGAATGAGACTTTATGAAGTATTGCTCCATGAATGTAAGGCTAATGTGCAGGTTCTCCAATAGGCCTAATGAGAGAAAGGGACTGATAAGAGAAAGAGGTTTCAGAGAGCAGACATTTGAAGTTATCATTTCAGGGGAATGATCCAGAGAAAATTAGTTCTTGTGAAATGAATAGTGTCCCAGGGAGAAATGGGGTTTAAAAGCCTGAGAATTAATCAAATCATAGACAAGTGTGACTATAATTTGGAAATGGTCTGCAGAGTGTGGGAGAGATAGGAAAAGTGTGTGTCTGCGTGTGGAGGGCAGGCAGCGAGGTGCAGCAGGATTACATGCGTCCCATGCTGCTGTGACTTCTACGTGCACCTCCAGCCCTCCGCAGGGAGAAGGAACTCCAGCCTGATGAAGTAGAGCAGAAGCACCATTCACCTCCTCTACAGGAAGATGAAACATCTGCTCAAATTACAGGGGGACCACAGGAGCCAAGTACACTCATTATTAAACCATGCGCACACTCGTGTATACATCAATCTGAGACATCGCATACAGAAACAGGACATCACAACCTTTTCATGACATTTTAGTCATTTAACGGCAATCTTATCCAGAGCAACTAGGGTTAAGTGCCTTGCTCAAGAGTACATCCACGGATGTTTCACCTAGTCAACTCAGGGATTCAAACCAGCGACCTTTCAGTTACTAGCCCAACACTCTTAACCGCTAGGCTACCTGCTGTATTTTACAACACTGCCTGTAGCTAAAGACTTTTTACTCTCCGCACAGCGAGCTGAAACCTCACATCACAAATGTCCAAACAAATCACTCAAACCGAGCCTAAAAGAGATTTTATGGTGATAGTTTCCCATTTTAGGCTTTGGGGTATTTTCAGAATTATCGCCATGGCAATAAATTGTAGCTAGTCCTTGGGTAGGCCCCTTGGCAAGACAAGTATTGATCGATTTGAATTTAGTGTGTATTGATAGTGTTCCATTTGGTTCTGTTATGATTCTGGTGCAGTAGAAGCTGGGGTGCTGAAGAGATATATTGCCTTGAGGGTGAAAACTTAAATACTTTATTATGTTCTGTTTCAGCCAAGACTATGACTAACCTTCATTTAAAACATAAAAAATGCTTTATGCTCTCGTTTAAGTTTCATGTCTATTAGAAGAGGTCAGTCACTGAGCTCAAATATTTGACAATGGCCTGTGTCTGCCAAATATCAGAGCTTTAGGGTGTCATTAACAGGGTCTCAAGTTTTGCATGTTCTAGTCCTGCTGGCCACAAGCCTGTGTTAGACCACAGAGCTAAACGCCTAGGTAGCCTGGTGTTGACCTCTCTCAACTGGTCATGTTGTATAAGTTCAGTAACAGACCATTCGTTGTTCATGAAGGAAACAACAGGGGGTCCTAAGATAAAAGTGTTGTATTCATTCTTTGATGACTCTTCCAGGAGTCTCCTTGACCCAGTTCTGTCATGATGTCCAGTATCAAATTGCTCGAAGACATATAAATGTGCAATTCAAACATATTTTTCTGCCTCCTGTAAGCCAACATCAAATACATTACCACACAGTTCATCCATGGAGGCTACACACAGAGAAAATGGAAAAGGAACTGATGTCATGCCCTGGCCATAGAGAGGCTTTTTATTCTCTATTTTGGTTAGGCCAGGGTGTGACTAGGGTGGGCATTCTATGTTCTTTTTTCTATATTTTTGTATTTCTTTGTTTTGGCCGGGTATGGTTCTCAATCAGGGACAGCTGTCTGTCGTTGTTTCTGATTGAGAAACATACTTAGGTAGCTTTTTCCCACCTGTGTTTTGTGTGCAATTCTTTTTCCGTGTGTGTTTGTGTGCACCTTGGTTGCATCATGTCCTTTGCTGTTTACCAGTTTGTTTTTTGGTTGTTTCACTTTCATTAAAAGATGTGGAACTACATGCACACTGCACCTTGGTCGATTTATGACAGGGAGTTTGAGGATTGCGAGCGTGACAACTGATCTATCATGTGTCTATCCCCTCAGTTTTACTGAACCATCGTTCACTAAGCTTATCTAATCACCTAACCCATAGAAGGAGTCACCTTGGCTCTTGGCACAATTCAAAGGAATTTCCATTATACCATATTAATCCAATTGAATACTAAGCATACAGTATTAATTATTATAGTAGCATAGTGTGAGCTTGTGGTACGCAAAAAAAAAGACTTCATAAATGAAGTTCTCATGTTGTTGTATTTCGGAGATCTTTGAACTTTTGTGCATGTGGCGTGTGCCTTTAGAAAAGGATTCATTCCCCCAGTCTCCCGCCTTCGTTGTTATTATATTACTATATCAAACTGTAGAAGTAACTATTCCAAAGCAGAGGGAGCAAAACATTAATGTTGAAAATTAACGTGTGGGTGTGGTAGGAATATATTATTTTTATTATGAATAATTTGCCTCTCTAACTCTCTCTGGTACTTTCTCTCTCTTTCTCTTTTTCTCCCTCCCTTGCTCTCTCTCTCTCTCTCTCTCTCTCTCTCTCTCTCTCTCTCTCTCTCTCTCTCTCTCGCGCTCTCTCGCGCTCTCTCTCTCGTCCTCTCTCTTTTAATTCAATTCAAAGGGGCTTTATTGGCATGGTAAACACATGTTTACATTGCCAAAGCAAGTGAAGTAAACAATAAACAAAAGTGAGAAGACGCAAAACAAGATAAACAACAAATGAACAGTAAACATTGCAGCTAAAGATAAAGAGATAAAGTGTTATATTATCAGCTATGTACAGGGTTTTAGCTATGTGCAAATAGTTGTAGTATGAATAGTAGGGAAAGATAAATAAACAGATACATATTGGTAGTACTTACAATGTTGTTTGTGCTGTACTGGTTGTCCTTTTCTCATGGCAACAGGCCACAAATCTTACTGCACGCTACTGTATTTCCCTTAACACATATGGGAGTTTATCATCGTTTGATAAAAAAATAAATAATAATAATCTTTGTGAGTCAGTACAATCTGTGGGAAATATGTATCTCTAAGGGGTCATACATTTGGCAGGAGGTTAGGAAGTGCAGCTCAGTTTCCGCCTCATTTTGTGGGCAGTGTGTAGAGGTCAGGAATGATTAATTCCCCCATAGTCTCCCGCCTTCGTAGTAATTATATTACAATATCAAACTGTAGAAGTAGGTATTCCAGATAGCATTCCAATTTGCTTGGTTTTTTGGTTAATTCTTTCCAGTGTGTCAACTAGTTATCGTTTGCTTTCTCATCATTTGGTTGGGTCTAAATGTGTTTCTGACCTGGGGCTCTGTGGGGTCTGTTTGTGTTTGTGAACAGAGCCCCAGGACCAGCTTGCTTAGGGGACTCTTCTCCAGGTTAATCTCTCTGTAGGTGATGGCTTTGTTATGGAAGGTTTGGGAATCGCTTCCTTTTATTTAGTTGATGAATTTAACTGCTCTTTTCTGGATTTTGATAATTAACGGGTATCGGTCTAACTCTGCTCTGCATGCATTATTTGGTATTTTACATTGTACACAGAGGATATTTTTGTAAAATTCTACATGCAGTCTCAATTTGGTGTTTGTCCCATTTTGTGAATTGTTGGTTGGTGAGCGGATCCCAGACCTCACAACCATGAAGGGCAATGGGATCTATAACTGATTCAAGCATTTTTAGCCAGATCCTAATTGGTATTTCACATTTTATTTTCCTTTTGATGGCATAGAAGGCCCTTCTTGCCTTGTCTCTCAGCTCGTTCACAGCTTTGTGGAAGTTACCTCTCTCTCTCTGTTCTCTCTCTCTCTCTCTAACTATATTTCTCTCTTCTCTCTGTCTCTAACTCTCTTTCCTGGTACTCGCTGTCTCTAACTTTCTCTCTCTTGCTCTGATGTGGATGTTGGGTGGGGTTCTGTAATTGTGTGTGAGAGGAGCTGGTCTGTTTTCACCGATAACCTTAACTGGTCTCTATTTTCACCAGGACATATCCACCAGCTGTTCAGTCAATCAGATGAATTTGCCCTCGTAACCCTTGAACTCCGCCACTGAATTCCGATGTATTAGTCTTGTATACATTTCCCGAACCCCCTGAAACATTACTTGTCGAGAAGTATTATATTGCTGTTTTGGGATTCATTGCCAGTGAGAAAAGCTGGTTGAAATGTCCAGATCCGTTTTTTAATCTGGTTGCAGTTTACTGCTGGATCATCTAGGGTAGAATGTGTGGATGCTCTTTATCCTGACCTGAAGTCTGAGGTGAGGTGAACATTTTAATTAGGTGAAGGAGAAGCTGTCAGTCAAGTGTGATTGGCAGATTAAGTGATATGTAATGCACTCCCTTCAGTATCGGAGTCCCCGGGGCTTGATTCATGGTGGCCATTTAGTCAAGCTCATTGCAGTAATGCACAATCCAGAGTGTGAGCCAATGATTCAGTCACTACAATAAGAATTTGGTGGGTGCTTATATTTGTCCTTTTTCACACATGTACAAGTATGTATTATACACATGTGAATTGGAAATGTGTTTTTTGATCAGCCATTATCAACAGCGACCCTGGAGCAATTAAGGCTAAGTGCCTTATTCAAGTGCCACGGACAGATGTTTCACCTCGGGGCTTGAACTCGTTAATGGTCCAACACTCTAACTGCTAGGCCACCTCCTGCCACTATTCACACAGTGTCTTTCTGACGTTTCACAACTCAGTCCAGGACTCAAACTTTAACAGAGGAGGGTCCGGAATCAGAACCCGAAAATGGATTCAAGAGTGCAGCATGTACAGATTCCACCAAATGGCAAAAAATACTCACACTTCTGGCCCATTTTAGACAAGAGTACACCCAATGCATGTTTTCGATTTTTGGATGTTAGATCAGTGAGTGTACACACAGCTAATAATACAGAACATTTCCATGTGTGATGTAATACACAGTACATTAAGGTATACTTTATGTATACAAAATATCCATGGTAAGCCGCTAAAGCATATACAAACTCCATATTCCATTCTGTTACCCTCTCTCTCTCTCAGCTAAGTACTCAATTCATCCAAAGTCAACGGCAGCACATCAATGACTAGAACGCGTCTTTCAAGAATCATTTCACAGGTCTCTCCCATGCATGTCTGAATCATTTCACAGGTCTCTCCCATGCGTGTCTGAATCATTTCACAGGTCTCTCCCATGCGTGTCTGAATCATTTCACAGGTCTCTCCCATGCGTGTCTGAATCATTTCACAGGTCTCTCCCATGCGTGTCTGAATCATTTCACAGGTCTCTCCCATGCGTGTCTGCATTCGCCCATCGACCCCCCCATCGACAACAATCAAGATGCCTAAAACCTCCCCATGGTTTAGCAATGAGTTTCTTGGCAAGGAAAACACAATCTCACAGGTACAGTACACACACACACACACACACACACACACACACACACACACACACACACACACACACACACATCAGTTGAAATGCCTGGAGCCAGAGTGTTTATTCACAGGACCCAGGATATGCCGGTGGCTCTCAGTGTGTGTTCTGGAACACTGTTAGTGTTCTGTGGTATAAACCTGAAGATAGCAAGGCTTTAGTGGCATGGTAAACAATTATTCTATCAGGCTGTAGTTCCATCTGAATCCAGACTGATATAGGGGCATTAGATGGATGTTGTATCTATTATTCCTGTGGGTGAATGGATCGTCTTCATGTCCGGTGTTGATTGATTTAGATGGAAACTTTTGTCTAAACCCAGTGTTCACACATTACTTTTAGGCCCTGGTTTTCATCTGTGTATCTGTGCTGGTTCCTCAGGGAGAGGCTTTGAGTGGGAATGGTAACTTTGGCAGGTTTGGGCCTATAGGTGTGTGTGTTGTGGGATCAGTGTTAGAGGTGGCAGATTCTCAGTGAGTTGAGGCTCTCTGGGACAATAGTCCTCACGGTGGGACACCAGATGGGCACAGCTGCTGCTCCTTATAGCTGAATCTATCCCCCAAGGGGTGTGTGTGTGTTTGTGCGTATATGTGCGCATGTGTACATGTACCTGTAGGGACTGTATTAGTAATAAGAAGAATGAACACCAATGCCATAACCTATTCTCCATATAAATTGAACAAAAGGACTGGACTGATAATGAGAGGACCCATTGCCTTTCAAAATATATTCCCTCCTCTTAGACCTCTCCTCCAGCTCATTGAGAATGTGCAATTACATTAGTTAGGTAAGTATGTACATTCATCTACGTGTGTGTGTGTGTGTGTGTGTGTGTGTGTGTGTGTGTGTGTGTGTGTGTGTGTGTGTGTGTGTGTGTGTGTGTGTGTGTGTGTGTGTGTGTGTGTGTGTGTGTGTGTGTGTGTGTGTGTGTGTGTGTGTGTGTGTGTGTGTGTGTGAGCGTACATACATTACACGTGTATACCATGTAGATGAGCCAGGCAGAGTGAGTAACTCCTCTGGTCTGGTGATAGTATATTGACTATAGAGAATGGCTGGCTGAAGGCCTTCTCATCTATCTCAGTGTGTAAGTTGCTCCATTAAGGCCTCCAGAGAGAGGAAGTGACTCAGACATTTACACACGGTTTGTTGCTCTGAGGCCACAGAGGCCTGGGGACAGATCATTCTCATCCAGCCTTTGAATAACCCAATTTACACTTCCTGTATGGGCCCCCCAGAGAGAGAGACGCCATCACTACAAACATACATATAGTGGCTGGTTGTTGTTGTGGGAAAAATCAGTCATCGCCAGATATTATTCCATGGTTGCCATGGAGCTGTGCGGTATCCTAGGCAGAGAGCTTTGTAAATATTGTACATACACAGAGTGTACAAAACATTAGGAACATCTGTACTTTCCATGACATTGACTGACCAGGTAAATCCAGGTGAACACTATGAACCCTTATTGATGTCACCTGTTAAATCAACTTGAATCAGTGTTGATGAAGGGAAGGAGACAGGTTTGAGACATTGACAAAATATAAGTGCCTTTGAATGCGGCATGGTAGCAGGTGCCAGGTGCACCGGTTTGAGTGTGTCAAGAACTGATACGCTGCTGGGGTTTTCACATTCAACAGTTTCCCGTGTGTATCAAGAATGGTCCACCACTCAAAGGACATTCAGCCAACTTGACACAACTGTGGGACGAATTGGAGTCAACATGGGCCAGCATCCCTGTGGAACGCTTTCGACACCTTGTAGAGTCCATGCCCCGACAAATTGAGGCTGTTCTGAGGGAAAATGCTTTTGTACACTCAGTATTTTTTGGAAAAGATTGATCACTATATCCTGTAGTCATGTCTCTCATAGTTGCAGGATTGTGAAGAAAAGTCGATCTTTTGGCTTGATCGCTAGCTAGCTGGCTGTTTAGATTCAAATCATTTTTGTTTGATCTGTTCGAAAGTATTACACCAAGGACTGCATGCTGTGTCCAGAGGTGACAGAGGAAGTCCAAGGACTGAGGTGGTGTTTTGGCTTTGCATCAAAGTATGTTGAAATCCCCATGGCAATCTGAGAATCTCCTGCATGACAGAACTTGTTTTCCGTGTCCATAGGTCGAAGAATGATGGATGTGCTGTATTTGCGAGCAGTGACAATTTGAAAGGGAAAACTGACCAGCTCACTGATTGCCGTAGAGGAAAGAAGCTTCAATCTGCTTTCTTATCACAGTCAGTGGTCCAACAAATGTTCCTTGTGAGTTATCATGTATTCACTCACTCAGCATACAGTACGTGTCTCCATGCAAATATCAAAGTCCCGTCAAAGATCTTCAAGGTACCGGGCGACAATGTTGTGGCTCCAACAGGCCATCTGTGCCAAAATAACTTACACCTCATTAGAATCAGTCAGCGTGACGAAATCTGAAACTTTTCTCCAACAATAGCAGAAAAGACAACAACATGGGTATGATGTGTCCCTGGGACAACATACTGTTTCAGACAAAACTTGACTTACGTTGGCGTTTTAATGGTGATCATTTGTACCGCCATATGATCTCCACTAAAGAACCATTCGGACTGTGAAAGCATCTGGTTAATTAATATGATGCAAAGACATACAACACTCCTTCCTCCAACTGCTCTTAAACGCTAGTAAAACCAAATGCATGCTCTTCAACAGTGTGCTGCCCGCACCTGCCCGCCCGTCTAGCATCACCACCCTGGACGGTTCCGACCTAGAATATGTGGACAACTATAAATATCTAGGTGTCTGGCTAGACTGTAAACTCTCCTTCCAGACTCATATTAAACATCTCCAAACCAAAATCAAATCTAGAATCAGCTTTCTATTTCGCAACAAAGCCTCCTGCACTCACGCCGCCAAACTTACCCTCGTAAAACTGACCCTCCTACCGATCTTCGACGATATCATCTACAAAATAGCTTCCAACACTCTACTCAGCAAACTGGATGCAGTCTATCACAATGCCATCCGTTTTGTTACCAAATTACCTTATACCACCCACCACTGCGACCTGTATGCTCTAGTCGGCTGGCCCTCGCTACATATTCGTCGCCAGACCCACTGACTCCAGGTCATCTATAAGTCTATGCTAGGTAAAGCTCCGCCTTATCTCAGTTCACTGGTCACGATAACAACACCCACCCGTAGCACAAGTTCCAGCAGGCATATCTCACTGATCATCCCCAAAGCCAACACCTCATTTGGCCTCCTTTCCTTCCAGTTCTCTGCTGCCAGTGACTGGAACAAATTGCAAAAATCGCTGAAGCTGGAGACTTTCACTTCCCTCACCAACTTTAAACATCAACTATCTGAGCAGCTAACCAATCGCTGCAGCTGTACATAGTCCATCTGTAAATAGCCCACCCAATCTACCTACCTCATCCCCATACTGTTTTTATTTTATTTACTTTTCTGCTCTTTTGCACACCAGTATCTATACTTGCACATCATCATCTGCTCATTTATCACTCCAGTGTTAATCTGCTAAATTGTAATTATTCGCTCCTATGGCCTATTTATTGCCTACCTCCTCATGCCTTTTGCACACACTGTATGTAGACTTACTTTTCTCTACTGTGCCATTGACTTGTTTATTGTGTTATTGGCTTGTTTATTGTTTACTCCATGTGTAACTCTGTGTTGTTGTCTGTGTCACACTGCTTTGCTTTATCTTGGCCAGGTCGCAGTTGCAAATGAGAACTTGTTCTCAACTAGCCTACCTGGTTAAATAAAGGTGTTCTCAACTAGCCTACCTGGTTAAATAAAGGTGTTCTCAACTAGCCTACCTGGTTAAATAAAGGTGTTCTCAACTAGCCTACCTGGTTAAATAAAGGTGTTCTCAACTAGCCTACCTGGTTAAATAAAGGTGTTCTCAACTAGCCTACCTGGTTAAATAAAGGTGTTCTCAACTAGCCTACCTGGTTAAATAAAGGTGTTCTCAACTAGCCTACCTGGTTAAATAAAGGTGTTCTCAACTAGCCTACCTGGTTAAATAAAGGTGTTCTCAACTAGCCTACCTGGTTAAATAAAGGTGAAATAACAAATAAAAATAAAATTGCTGCAACATTTAAATGAATTGCTGGCAGCAATATTCAGCCAAGGGTAAAACACACATAGCCTTTTCTGTTTGATAAAGTGCTTTAGCGTTGCCTTTCCCAACCTTTATCAAATCAATCTTATTTAGTCCCTGACTAGCCTGCCAGGGCTCATGATATGCAGTTCTACCATAATTCAATTCATTTATCAGGTGGAGTCATTTGCATTTGCAATTCTACAGGCACTTAAACTTAAATAAAGTGGAGGAAAAGTCAGTTGAATTAGCCGCGGAGCTTGTTAGCCAATGGGATGATCTGGCATTCTCTCCATCCTTCTCAAAACCCATTGGAGGAGAACGGTAGAGAGGCGAGAGAACGGGAAGAGTATGCAATTGAGATCTTCCCAATCTATCATCAACTACTCAGTGAAATCATTGACAGTCTTCTTCCTTCTTTCCTCCTCTTCCACTCTTGAACACTCAAACTCCCTATGAACAGTTTTTTACTGCAGAAGATAAATTATTTTAAGGAGTGCAGATTCCAGAATACTTATAGGTCTGTGTAGCCTGGCGAAAGTAAACCCAGCACAGGACACAAACTCATTTGGGGTTGTTTATTCTGTCAAAGCTTAAATTTAAAACAAGATCATGTAGAAGGGAAGTCACCATCAAGTAAAGTTCAGTCTAAATCACAATCAAGTGAAATAAATCTGCATGAAAACAATCTGAGTACAATAAGTACAAAGTGAAATGTCTAAACGGTAGTGGCTCTGCTTTCTATAGAACAACACAAGAAAATACAGAGACCGCAATGTTCACAGTTAGAAAGGACTTTCTGACATTTCAAATATCTGGGTACAAGATGTCTTTAAATAAAATGACATTGTGAATTAAAACTAAAATAAATGTTGTCATAAAACAATATGAATACTTACAAAGACTCTGTCCAGGTGATACCCTAACACCAAAAGGAACAGTAGACCGTCACCTGACCCATACTGCACTGGGGGAAATGTCATATCAACAGTTACAATTAAAAAATGAAACAAAATACAACACCCTATAGCTCTACACGAAATAGAATGTCATTCTGATAATTACTCACGCTTCAAATAATGTTATCATCAACTCCACAACGTGCTCCCGAGAGCACAGCTAGCAAGAAGCTAACATCCTCATGTCAACCTGAAAGTATCAACAGATTAACATGACCATCTGGCATAAATATTACAAAACAAACTCTTATACACTGCAGATTATGCAAAATATGATATATTCCTGTACAAGAGTAAGATAAAAAAAAAATTGTATAATTTACCCATCTAAAGAAGCGTTGGACCCACGGTGGATTTCAACAGCTCTCCAGTGTAATTGCTTGCCCTCACTCTTACACACTACACACACCTTATTTATCGATCTCTGAAAGGGACAGTGCCATCTAGTGGATATAAATGAATACAGCTACGTGCTTTTACCACCTGGCTACATCTGTTTTCCCAATTCAATTGCAGAGCATCATTCCAAATAGCCAACTAGATACTTAATTTCTTTCATATGAAATGCTATTTTCATGATATGCAATCTGACTACTATTAACGACATATGACATAAGAGATGTATTCCCTTTGCAGAACCGAAGTCAACCTTTCTCACAGAATCAGCGAATTACATTATGGAACTCAATTGTCTCGTGGTCTAGGACTGTTGCCTTATCCTACAGTTCTTCCTTTAGAAGCGGCACTGCATGTTGTAGCCTTCTATAAAAAATAAATTTGCATTCTGCTGTATGCCTACCTGTCAATAGTGAGTAGCAAACCAATTACTCAACCAATTCAGTTTGAGTACTGAATTTTTAATTGCATTACATCATTCTCTTATCCGCCTTTTACTGAAGAGCTAAACACAAGCTTTTAAATTCTCATGTTTGACCTTGCTTTTATTAATATGTCATGTCTGCTGAACCATGGGGAAGGCATTGCTTGTGAAACGTGCCTTGTTCTCAGTCTAGCAATGATGAATGCCTCCTTGCGTCACACATTGGACAAGAACCAATCATAAAGCCTTTCGATTAGGAAAGCAATATTTAAATAGTGTGTGTTTCGTACGCTTCTGAAAAATTGAATGTTCAGTCATTTTCATACGGTCACTGCAGGGAAGAAACAAATGAGTGGAATGTTTAGTCAGGTACAAAAATAAAAATGTTCCATTGATTAATCTCTCTACCTGCTCATAATGTAATACTTGGTTGCCTTGGTTTAAGTGGCTTTTGGTTTCTATTGGTATGTTCGCAAATGTTAGTGAAAAACCAAGGCCTATGCAGACTATCCTGTATATGTACGCAGGGCCGGCTCCAGGCATAAGCGACATAAGCGGTCGCTTAAAAATATACCTCTTCTATTTACCTCTCCAAATGACTTTAGGACCATCAACTGTTCGAGTCCACCAGAACCAGTGAGTTCGGATCAGTCTGATTCTCTGTGCTCTGAGTCGGAGGGGGACCAGCTTGAGGTAGGCTATACCTTCCGCAAGTGTTGAAAAGTACATATCTCCCATTTATAACACTGCACTAATTCAACAAATGCTCTTACAGTAAAGTGTGACCTGTGAGATACACAGATGAACTAAAAACACAAGCACTGCAAACACTCAGAACAAAGAGAGCAGCAGTGCCTGGACTTTGCAGTCTGCCTCTTCAAGTCCCCCTTATGAGACTGGCTGCCTGTTGAGAACAAGGGACAGGCAGAACCTCCCACCCACACAGCAACCACCTCCTCTATATTCCACACACCAGAATTCAGTATTTTATTCTATCATCGCCATGTGAGTGCACAAAAAAATCGGTGAAAATAAATGAATGACACAACTGTACCAAAAACGATCAAAGTTTATGTATTAAATGTATCAAATATTGCCAGGTTGGTTTGCACAGCGGTTTCACAAGGTGTTCATTATTGTAAGCTGTAAGGTATCCTTTCATGGTATTTATTTGTTCCACATGATTCATTGTTGTATCCTAGGACCTACAATAAATGCATATATTCAGGGTGAGCTTTAGTGTAGCTTGGTAAACTGTATTTTCAGAGTAGCTGTGAAACAAGCAAACATTGTGAATGAATGTTCAAAAGTTTGGTGTCACTTAGAAATGTCTTTGTATTCCATGAAAACATACATGAAATTAGTAGCAAAATTAATAGTAAATATCGTCAAGAAATTGACAAGGTTATAAATAATGATTTCTAATTTAAATAATAATTGTGTCCTTCAAACTTTGCTTTTGTCAAAGAATCCCCCATTTGCAGCAATTACAGCCTTGCAGACCTTTGGCATTATAGTTGTCAATTTGTTGAGGTAATCTTAATAGATTTCACCCCATGCTTCCTGAAGCACCTCCCACAAATTGGATTGGCTTGATGGGCACTTCTTATGTACCATACGGTCAAGCTGCTCCCACAACAGCTCAATAGGGTTGAGATCCGGTGACTGTGCTGGCTACTCCATTATAGACAGAAGACCAGCTGACTCCTTCTTCCCTAAGTAGTTCTTGCATAGTTTGGAGCTGTGCTTTGGGTCATTGTCCTGTTGTAGGAGGAAATTGGCTCCAATTAAGCACCTTCCACAGTGTATGGCATGGCGTTGCAAAATGGAGTGATAGCCTTCCTTCTTCAAGATCCCTTTTTAGCTAGTACAAATCTCCCACTTTACCACCACCAAAGCACCCCCAGACCATCACATTGCCTCCACCATGCTTGACAGATAGCGTCAAGCACTCCTCCAGCATATTTTCATTTTTTCTGTCTCACGAATGTTCTTCTTTGTGATCCAAACACCTCAAACTTAGATTAGTATGTCCATAACACTTTTTTCCAATCTTCCTCTGTCCAGTGTCTGTGTTATTTTGCCAATCTTTATCTTGTCTTTTTATGGCTTTTTCTTTGCAACTCTGCCTAAAAGGCCAGCATCCCGGAGTCACCTCTTCACTGTTGAAGTTGAGACTGGTGTTTTGTGGGTACTATTTAATGAAGCTGCCAGTTGAGGACTTGTGAGGCGTCCGTTTCTCAAACTTGACAATCTAATGTACTTGTCTTCTTGCTCAGTTGTGCACCGGGGCCTTCCACTTCTCTTTCTATTCTAGTTAGAGCCAGTTTGCGCTGTCCTGTGAAGGGAGTAGTACACAGCGTTGTATGAGATCTTCAGTTTCTTGGAAATTTCTCGCTTTGAATAGCCTTAATTTCTCAGAACAAGAATAGACTGACGAGTTTCAGTCTTAGTTTCTGGCCATTTTGAGCCTGTAATCGAACCCACAAATGCTAATGCTCCAGTAACTCAACTAGTCTAAAGAAGGACAGTTTTATTGCTTCTTTAATCAAGACAACAGTTTTCAGCTGTGCTAACATACTTGGAAAAGGGTTTTCTAATAACCAATTAGCCTTTTAAAATGATAAACTTGGATAAGCTAATACAGCGTGCCATTGGAACACAGGAGTGATGGTTGCTGATAACGGGCATCTTTACGCCTATGCAGATATTCCATAAAAAATCTGCCGTTTCCAGCTACAATAGTTATATTCAACATTAACAATGTCTACACTGTATTTTTGATCAATTTTATGTTATTTTAATGGACAAAAAAATAGTTTTTCGGTTACGCAGTGGTTAAGGGCGCTGTACTGCAGCGCCAGCTGTGCCATCAGAGACTCTGGATTCAAGCCCAGGCTCTGTCGCGACCGGGAGGTCTGTGGGGCGACGCACTATTGGCCTAGCGTCGTCCGGGTTAGGGAGGGCTTGGCCGGTAGGGAAATCCTTGTCTCATCGCGCGCCAGCGACTCCTGTGGCGGGCCGGGCGCAGTGCACGCTAACCAAGGTTGCCAGGTGCACGGTGTTTCCTCCGACACATTGGTGCGGCTGGCTTCCGGGTTGGATGGTGCTGTGTTAAGAAGCAGTGCGGCTTGGTTGGGTTGTGTATCGGAGGACGCATGACTTTCAACCTTCGTCTCTCACGAGCCCGTACGGGAGTTGTAGCGATGAGACAAGATAGTAGCTACTAAACAATTGGATACCACGAAATTGGGGAGAAAAAGGGGTAAAAATTCAAAAAAATATACAAATAAAAACAAATATTTAAAATTCAAAAAAATAAAAAAATAAAAATAAATGTCAAATGAAATATTTGTCATAAAATTGCAATATTTTCTTTCTCCGCGCCATGGAAAAATTTGTAGAATTGCAGGAAATTAACTTTAAAATGAACTTTTTCTCTCCGCCGTCAAGAGGAAATCTCGCTCAGGGCCCCCAAAAGGCTTGAGCCGGCCCTGTGTGTACACTCTCCAATGAAATATGTTTGAAGAACAAAAACTAAGGTTTTCATACAGCACCGACAACCTTCACTTAAAGAACTGCACATGCCATTCTTCTAAAAATCATGAACTAATTAGCCATTCCTTCACAAATTATCAACGAAAATATGGTCACATAATAATTAAAGGAAATATTTGAATGTAAGGAGCACCCTTAAAATGTATATACAAGTCAATGTTATGTTATTGTTGCTCTTGACAATCAAACTGAACAGGTTGAACGTTTAGACGCATAACATCCCAATGAAGACGCTGAGCACAATTACCCCATTCTGAATTCCTTCCTACTCAAGCAAAATGTCCAATAAAACACCTAGAGTACCTTTGCAACTGTGGTTCTCATATTATCCTTAAGCCTTCAAATCCCACTTTGAGTACAGGAACCATGGAAACCCAGCTGATGTAACGAATAATCCGCCCAGGCAAAGTGGAGTCCCTAGAGACACAACATAACATTGCAGGTAAAGTTCAACATTAATAAATGAAAGGAAAACATCACCTCTACACCTCGGTCAATATAGGAAAGATATCGGGCTCGGAGACATACCATCAAAGGAGATCTGTTCGCTTTTCGAAAGACTAATATCACACATCAGCAAGGTAGGCTACAGTATATGAGTCCCTGAATGAAAATGGAAGATGAAATTGCTGTGTTTTTTAGAAGAAGCACTATGGATATTTCAGTTATATCCCATTGGGCATAGACATCAATTCAACGTCTATTCCACATTGGTTCAATGTAATTTCATTGAAATATGTATTTTAGCAGACGCTTTTATCCAAAGTGACTTACATTCATGCATGCATCCATTTGACGTGTGGGTGGCCCTATGAGGATGATATGATGATGATATCGTTTGGTGAAATTAGATGAGTCGTGTCATTCATTCACAATGTTTGCTTGTTTCACAGCTACTCTGAAAATACAGTTTACCAAGCTACACTAAAGCTCACCCGTAAGAAAAATATAGCTTACTTAACTAAAGTTACTTTGCAAACGTTTTCATATCTATAAAGCTATCACGTCCTAATCAGAACTGTTATAGGCTCTGACTGGGAACAGACGTCAGTCAGTTCAACGTCTTGTTTTGATTTACATTTGGTTGAGTGGTCAACTAACGTGAACTCAAGAACAAAAAATCACCATGTCATTGGATTTAGGTTAAAGGTTGGGTGAGAAAAAGACAACGCCCTTACGTTGAGGACTTTTTGCAAATCCAATTCATTTCCCTTGTTGATTCAATGTCATCGCATGTACAGTGTGTAAACTGTATGTACGCTGACATACAGTATGGCATTGTTTTAAGAGGTCATAAGGTCATACTATGGATAATTTAACTATTTGATTTAGAATTTTAGGACCCCTTTAGGTATACAAAAAAATATGTTTCAATTATTTGATAAAATAATGAGTTTGGCCTTTACTACTATAGTCCAGAGAAATGCATTGAATAACACATTCATAAATGGCTATAAAGACAGTCAAAAAACAAATCAAAAGAACAAGGTTTTGAAGGTGTTTGATAACAGATTGTTGAGCCAACCCGTGTGTGTATTGACAGTAAATCAACTTCGGATTTGATTACTGTATCAAATCAAGAGAACGTCTGTCGGTCAGGAGTCTTAAATATTGGTTTTATATATGTGGTAACCTACTGGTAACCTACTGTACCCGTAAGAAACCAAAAATGCTTCTAGAGCCAGGTAATAAATACATGAAGGTACGGTCTATGAAACAATACTCAAAATAACATTTTCTAGAAGTACTTGGAATTTTGGATCGGTCTCATGTACAAAACTGTGATGATGTTGATCAAGCTTTGTATCTTTTTAAAGATCTGTTTCTGTCTGCACTCGACGCTCTGGCTCTGATAAAACAAATTCGAATCAATCTGCGGTCAGGGAAATGGATCACTTCTGTGATCTTTGACCTCATAAGGAAAAGGGATCGCTTCCTGGCCAGATTCAGAAGAAAAATCTGCAACAAGATACAAAATGGATATGGCCAAATCCCAACATTATGTAGATGCCATTAATGACAACATCAGCCTCGTAAACTGTGGTAAGTTTGAAAGGACATTGGCTCAGAACCTCCCTATAAGGTAAAATCCTGTATTATTGGCCTGGATATTGATGATGTTTTATGCTATGTCCAGGCAAAGGTGAAAACAATTTTACCACATTTTTTTACCACTGTAGCTTCATCTCTGGTTAAGAAGTTACTCACCTTCTCTGGACACTATGGCCAGTCTTTCTTTAACAACTTTTACCATAGCAAAGGTATCGCAAATTATTTGTTTGAGCTGTGCATGGTAACAGAGGACAATGTTTCCAATCTACACTGCTTAATGAGGACAAACAAATCAACTGGGCTGGATAACCTTCCTGCAAGATTCATAAAGGATAGTGCTTGTGTCACTGCTAAAATGATAACACATATTTGTGTTATCACACATTTTGGTAAACCTCTCTATTCGAAGGATCTCAAAACAGCCCGGGTGTTTCCACTCCATAAGAAGAGCAGATCAACACATGTAGGAAACTACAGGCCTGTGTTAATCCTCAGCACCTCATCCAAAGTTGTTGAGAGAATAGTTTTACTCAACTTGAGGGATACCTTCTTGAGCACAAACTTCTTTATGAACTATAATCTGGCTTTAGAATCGCTCATTCCACTGATACTTGCCTTATCCAACTTTTTGACCACATTAAGCAGGAAAGTGAGAAGTGGAACTATACAGGTATGGTCATGTTAGACTTGCAGAAAGCTTTTGACACTGTGGACCATGATATTCTCTTGATGAAACTGAAATCCATGGGTCTAAACTATGTAGCAGTGAATTGGTTTAGGTATTATCTGACCAACAGAACACAAGTATGTAATGTTAGTGATGTTCTGTCAGAGGCCAAAGAAATATTCTGTGGAGCACCTCAGGGATCAATTTTAGGGCCTCTTTTATTTCTTATATACTTTAATGATATGCCAGATACAGTAAAGTGCAAACTCCTGCTTTATGCTGATGATTCAGCCATACTGGTATCATGGTATCAGGAAGGATACAGTTTACATAGAGGAGACCCTGAGTAAAGAATTGCCTTTTGTAGGAGATTGGTTGTCTGACGACAAATTGTCACTAAATTTGGAAAAAACTGAATTGGTTTTGTTTGGAACAAAATGTAGATTGCTTAGGGCTGACAAGAGAACGGTAAACTGTGCAGGCAAGGAGTGCAGGCAAGGAGATTGAATCTAAAACAAGTGTATCTTATCTTGGTGTGTCCCTAGATCAATCCCTTTCTGGAAACCTGATTGCTGCTAAAATCTAAAATGGCAAAGAAATTGAAATGTTTATATTGTAACACTAGATATTTGGACATTAAAGTTAAGAAACTGCTTGTCTCAACCTTGATTCTGTGTCATTTTGATTATGCCTGCTCTGCTTGGTATAGTGGGTTATCAAAAAAGCAGAAAAAGAGAATGCAGGTCATGCAAAATAATGTTATCAGGTATATGCTGAATGTCCCCCCTAGGACCCACACAGGGGTACAGGAGTTCTGGGAGGTGGGCTTGTTGCCTGTGGAGTTCCGAGTGGAGTAACTTAAACTTAATCATATGTTTGACATCTTAAAGGATCTTTTTAGGACGTCAATATAAATAAATGTATTTGTGGTTGTGTGTAATTTTGTCTTGTCTTGTTATCATTATACGTGTTATTGTTTTTACCATCCAGGACCACTTTGGAAACAAGCGTTTGAATTCATTATTTCAAGTGATATCCTCTGGGTCCACATTGTGCATTTTGTTGTAAATGTATGTTGCCCAAAATAAATTCAGTTCAATTCAATATGTCTAGGAGATATAAGAAAGCTTAGGAAATATTTAGGGTTATTTTGTACACATATTTAACCCCTTTTTTTGAATAGGCACAAAACTACCATCATACATTTTTAAACATTTTAAACATTCCTTTATTATGTTACTTAGATTGACACACCGGTGCGTCAATCGACTCTGGGGGGTTTTAAACACAAAAACGATGTTTCAGGTGAGAATTAGTCAGGTCTGATGTCGAGAAAAAAAAAGGAAATTCTTGTCTACTTCACCCATCTTTTATTAGATTTTTTGCTCAAAACAAAAAGTAGTGTGTAGTTCCAGTAGTTAGCAACACCGCTACAAGGAAAAAAGTCATTAAGAACTGAAAACACTACTAAGATTTGAATGTAGTTCAACTACCACCAAACTACAGCATAATGTAATTTAATGACTGCATGTAGTTCACTACTGCCCAACACTGTTCATTCAACACAGATGTCTTGCCAAAGGGGAAACAGCGTTGATATGATTATTAGCTAGTAGCAGTTTCTCTATCTACAGAGTCCAGTCCACTTATATGCCTGTACCCAATCATATAGCAATCATACAGTATTAAACGGTAGTGGTATTGTCAGGTGAAACTATTTCAGCCATTTATATCTTTAAAAAAGTGATTAAGATACGTTTGCAGATACAATGCAGATGTGCTTGCTCTTTGGTGTTTTAGGCTGGGTATCTGTACAACTGCTGATGTAAAAAGGGCTTTCTAAATACATTTGATTGATTGATTTATCATCCTTACCAATCGTAATGATTTGATAAACCCTGCAAAGAAAGATACTGACTTGTTTCTATCAACCAGATTACATTTTTCATTTCCGGTTGCTGTAGGATTATTACCCTGCAGTAGAAAACTGACCCAAATTAAGATCCTACATCTGTAACAACCTGCTGATATGTTTCTGAAGGAGTTCTGTTTTAATTGTACATTGAGGGAGGTTGACAGAAACAGCTGTTAGACTGTGTAAAGTCTTCATCTGGTTCAATAGACCAGGACAACAGCTCCATCTACTGTAGACCGTAGTGTGTGTGTGTGTGTGTGTGTGTGTGCGTGCGTGCGTGTGTGTGTGTGTGTGTGTGTGTGTGTTGTGTGCGTGCGTGCGTGCGTGTATGTGAATTGAATGCGCACATTTGTGCATGCACTTGCGTATGTGACACATGAATTGTAGACAACTGCAAACCATCAAATCTCACAAAAATGTCTACTCTCTTTCCAACTTTTAGAGATGATGTCATTCTGAATCTACCCAGTACTTATTTTTCCCTTTGTGGTGGGGTTCACTCAGAAAGTGCAATGGCAATATACTCCTCAGAGACTCAATTAGATTGTACTTGTCAGCAGGATCTCTGCAAGCCTCATTACCATATGGGTTATTCATTGTGACCACGGTGTTGTTTTGTTTCCAACCAAAGTGTATGTGGTTAATGATGGCTGGCTTCACTGTAGCTATGGTTAGGTCTTTAGGAGGGCGCAAGGGAAGAGATAGGATTAGATTTTGATTGTACAGTGGGTTATTATTGATCTCTGGGATGTCATCCTTTGTGGGTTTTATGATGGATGAACTATGTGGAACAATTTAACGAGGCACTCTCAGCACCTTCGGCTGTGTACACAGTACAGTACATACAACGTCACTTCTTCGACTCTCCACAGAATCTGTAGCATAAAGTTTGATAGACAACCTGTATAACAATGATACTTTGTAATGTATCTACGTGTGCATACTGCAAACTTTTAAGATTGTAGGTTTCAATTCATAGCTATTTTCTGCTAAATTGTCCGCATCTCGAGTAAGCAATCACAGAGTACTGTGGAGTAGTGATTCATGGTGTTGTGTTGCTGCTGAGTGCTTTTTGTCATTGTTTTGGAGCCGGAGGAGAGCATTGATGGAACAGAAGGGGATGGATGGCAAATTAGTGTATATTCAAAATGGCTCCTCATCCACATGAGCAAGGTGGGCCACATCCCAAATGGCACCCTGCGGGCCCTGGTCATAATTAATCTACTATAAGGGGAAATTGATGCCATTTGGGACGTACCCTCAGTCTGTGATGAGCGATTTCTCTTAGACCATGGAGCCTCATGAATATCACAAATACAGTTAATGAGTACACATTACAGAGTGGTGTTTGACTTCACATTCAATTATTGCAGAGCGGAGAATATTTTTTGGCAGCAAAGTCAACTAATTAAAGGTGAGACCTCACTCTAGTGAACTGTAGCGGATTAAGGAATATGAGGACACTGGTGAAGAGGAGTTGTGTCTAGGTACAATAGGGACACTGAAGAAGTCGATGTGAGATGAGTGTTAATGCAATGAGATATTCTCATCGGAATTTCTGTGCTAATGTCCTTGAATCTTTTTGGACAGGGAAGTCTAATTAAAATACATAAATGTCATATAGTCATACTCAGCAGTCCCTATAATGATATGGCTGATCAATTCACATTACACATCTAACACAAATAGGCTGCGTTTACACAGGCAGCCCAATACAGATATTTTTTCACTAATTGGTATTTTGACCAATCAGCTCTGAAAAAGGTCTGATGTGAAAAGATCTGATGTGATTGGTCAAAAGACCAATTAGTGGGGAAAAAATAACAGAATTAGGTTGCTGGGTGAAAACACAGCCTTTAGAACTTGGGTAATCATGCACATATATGCTAATGCAAACTCTGCATTTTCACAGATGCATGCACATTTTCTCTGGCAAATAAAGCATTCATGGGGATTTTTTGAATATTACATGAGTCTTTCCCTAGTGTGCTGTGACCTGCTGAACTAAGATTCAACCTGGCACACACGCGCGCACGCACGCACGCACACACACACACACACACACACACACCACAGGGAGTAGGACATGCAGACCTTGTTAAATAACTCCATGAACCCTGACTTAGGTTGCTTGTTAGTCATAAGAGGCAGTAGCTTAGGATGGGGGTTTGTGGGTAATGTCATGATAATTGCTACAATGTCAACAGTGCAGTAGGAAATGTAAATGCTTATGTAAATCCACTGTAAATCCCAGTTCCCCTTTCTTTGTTCAAAGTTGTATGTCATGTTAATCTCTCGTCAATTTTACACAAGAATAACTGTGTATGTCATTTGGAATTTGAATGGCTTGCATTAGCAACACAAAATATATAGACTTTTTTTTATTGTGTTATTGACTGTACGTTTGTTTACGCCATGTGTAACTCTGTGTTGTTGTTTGTGTCGCACTGCTTTGCTTTATCTTGGCCAGGTCGCAGTTGTAAATGAGAACCTGTTCTCAACTGGCCTACCTGGTTAAATAAAGGTTAAATAAAAATGTCTTCTTCATCCATCTCTTTCCTGTGTTTGAGACGTGCAAAATACACTTGTAACTTAAATCTCACAGGACTGATTGATTTAATTTGGCTCCTGTGACTCTTTCATACTCTTGTAATGACCCGTTTGTAATGACCTGTCAAACACACCCTGGTAATGGCTGAAATGGGCTCAATGGAATACATTATCCTTCTGTTGTATCTATAAGAGCGCTAAAGTGTTGTCTGGGATATAACGCCCCGGCTCGACACTTACATCACAAGAAAGAGAAGAAAGACAACTTTCCTTTTATGTGCAAATGAACAAAGTAATCGTTTAGTACAGTAGAAATGTTTACAAATTAGATGTGCTGAAAGGAAAGCAACCTTCGAAAATGAACACTCGGATTATAGTGATATTATGTCTAATCTTACAAACAATGTAAAGTAGTTTAGATAAGTGTAATCTATCTAATCTATTTTTAATCTGAGGGTATCCTGCTATTGACACAATTGTTGAATTTTGCAAGAGAATGTGAAAATAACAGTAATTAATGAGTCAGTCTAGACAGCACAGGTGAGTGCAGCACAGGTGAGTGCAGCTCCACCCATTTATGTTAATGTTTCATATATGCAAATACACCTGGTGTATTCACGCAAATTAGCCACATATAATTTCATTTATTTTAACACAACATATATAAAAAATACTTGATATAATAAGAAAATGTATATGAGAGCATTCTAAGAAAGAAATACATTTGACAATAAATTAAACTCCTGAATACCATTCATTATTTGTCCTTGCCTATAAAATATTTAATGCTATATATAATTAAGTCAATATCTAATGGATTATTTTTTTTAAAGTTATGAGTTTGGAGCATCTTCGTCCATTGTCCAACTGTTGCATTTATTAGAATTGTTTTGAAAACATTTTAACTGTTTCGATGACCGTTGCTAGCAACATAATGCCTCCACCAACAGCACACTGTCTACTTGAATGTAGTGTTCTCAGTATCATTTTATTTCATTCGTCAACAGTAGGTACCTGAACTGTCACTAATGTGTGCAGAAGACTTAGCCTGGCATTTTTGTGCCAATACTAGTATACTGTATATAGGCAAAATGTGCATTGCACTAGTATCATTCCCATCCCAGTCTATTCCTCAAGACAGCCACTTTCAATTCATTCTTCTGTCATTGTCCTTAATTTTTTTTTCTCACCTTAATTTAACTAGGCAAGTCAGTTAAGAACAAATTCTTATTTTCAATGACGGCCTAGGAACAGTGGGTTAACTGCCTGTTCAGGGGCAGAGCGACAGATTTGTACCTTGTCAGCTCGGGATTTGAACTTGCTCTAACCACTAGGCTACCCTGCTGCCCCACTTTGGCCTGTGGGCCTGCCTACAAATCTCATTACATGACATAACCAATGTCACTGCTAGACAGCCCGCCCTCTCCCCGAATCCACCAATAACAGGAAGGGCTCTTCTAATCACGCATCACATGAACTAAACCCCTAACATTCCTTTATTAAACCCTGTTGGCTCTGCAGGTCTGTAGCGAGAGTAGGTTATCCCTGTACAACTCAAGTCTAACAAGATGTCGCCACCATGTCTTCCAAGAGAGTATATGTGTTTAGTATGGATTGGGGGCTCTGTGACACGTATCGGTCATCGATTGTGACACTAAAGCGGGTCCTACGGAACAGTGTGACAGTCACGGAGAGATTAAGACACAACTCTCCAATGGCCATTTAGAATGGATATTTTGACCATTTCTGGTTGCTCATCAGTGATCACGCTTCAATTGGGGATTTGTATTGAATTGAGTGCTGCCATTAAATCAGTGACTGTTTAAGGAATAATGTCACCAGTTTTTTTTATATAATTCAAAGTAATTCAAAGTTTTGATATTTAAGCTTTTCCGTTTATCTCGAAGGCTTACGCGTATTTCAGCTAGCTCGTCAGGACACAAACTATTTTCTGACAGCTTGTGATATCAGTTGTTATGTGGACGATGATTATAACCTCCCGCATGCAATATTCATGGCCATATTGGAGCTCCTTCCAACTGGACACAGAAGGCATTTCAACGTCTAATTTTGATTTACATTTGATTGAGTTGTCAACTAACGTGAAATCAACAACAACAAAAATCACCATGTCACTGGATGTAGTTAGGTGAAAAAAATAAACAATTCCCTTACGTTGATGACTCTTTGCAAATCCGTTTTCAAAGTTGATTCAACGTCATCACATTTATTTATTTATTTTATGATGCCGAAACAACGTCGATTCAACCAGTTTTTGCCCAGTGGGTTATCTCTATGCCCAGTGGGTTATCTCTATGCCCAGTGTGTAACGATTCTCTTCTTGTGAAGTAGAGGCGGACCAAAGCGCAGCGTGGTGGTTGTTCATTGTAATTTATTGACGACACTATACATGAACAAACTAACGAAAAAACAAGAAACGTGAGAACTCAAAACAGCCCTGTCTGGTGCAAACACAAAAACAGGAACAATCACCCACAAACACACAGTGAAACCCAGGCTACCTAAATATGGTTCCCAATCAGAGACAATGACGAACACCTGCCTCTGATTGAGAACCATATCAGGCCGAACATAGAACTAGACAAACTAGACATGAAACATAGAATGCCCACTCAGATCACACCCTGACCAACCACAACATAGAAATATACAAAGTAAACTATGGTCAGGGTGTGACAGTACCCCCCCCCCAAGGTGCGGACTCCGGCCGCAAAACCTGAACCTATAGGGGAGGGTCTGGGTGGGCATCTGTCCGCGGAGGCGGCTCTGGCGCTGGACGTGGACCCCACTCCATAATAGTCTTTGTCCACCTCCTTAGCGTCCCTAGATAGGTGACCCTCCTAAGAGACAGCTCGGGACAGAGGGACAGCTGCTCGGGACAGAGGGACAGCTGCTCGGGACAGAGGGACAGCTGCTCGGGACAGAGGGACAGCTGCTCCGGGCGGAGGGGCTCTAGCGGCCCCTGGCTGACTGGCGGCACTGGCGGCCCCTGGCTGACTGGCGGCCCCTGGCTGACTGGCGGCACTGGCGGCCCCTGGTTGACTGGCGGCGCTGGCGCTGGGCTGACTGGCGGCACTGGCGGCCCCTGGCTGACTGGCGGCACTGGCGGCCCCTGGCTGACTGGCGGCACTGGCGGCCCCTGGCTGACGGGCGGCACCGGCGGCCCCTGGCAGACGGGCGGCATTGGCGGCTCCTGGCAGACGGGCGGCACTGGCGGCGCTGGGCAGACGGGCGGCACTGGCGGCGCTGGGCAGACGGGCGGCACTGGCGGCGCTGGGCAGACGTGCGGCACTGGCGGCGCTGGGCAGACGGGCGGCGCTGGGCAGACGGGCGGCGCTGGCGGCGCTGGGCAGACGGGCGGCACTGGCGGCGCTGGGCAGACGGGCGGCGCTGGCGGCGTTGGGCAGACGGGAAGCTCCGATGGCGCCGGGCAGACGGGAAGCTCCGGCAGAGGCGCCGGACAGGCGGGAGGCTCCGGCAGAGGCGCCGGACAGGCGGGAGGCTCCGGCAGAGGCGCCGGACAGGCGGGAGGCTCCGGCAGAGGCGCCGGACAGGCGGGAGGCTCCGGCAGAGGCGCCGGACAGGCGGGAGGCTCCGGCAGAGGCGCCGGACAGGCGGGAGGCTCCGGCAGAGGCGCCGGACAGGCGGGAGGCTCCGGCAGAGGCGCCGGACAGACGGGAGGCTCCGGCAGCGCTGGAGAGGAGGAAGGTTCTGGTAGCGCCGGAGAGGCGGGAGACTCCGGCAGCGCTGGAGAGGAGGAAGGCTCTGGACGGATGGGCCGGAGAGACAGCCTGGTACGGGGAGCTGCCACCGGAGGGCTGGGGTGTGGAGGTGGTGACGGATAGACCGGGCCGTGCAGGCGCACTGGAGCTCTTGAGCACCGAGCCTGCCCAACCTTACCCGGTTGAATGGTCCCGGTCGCCCTGCCAGTGCGGCGAGGTGGAATAGCCCGCACTGGGCTATGCAGGCGAACCGGGGACACCGTGCGCAAGGCTGGTGCCATGTAAGCCGGCCCAAGGAGACGCACTGGAGACCAGATGCGTAGAGCCGGCTTCATGGCACTTGGCTCGATGCCCACTCTAGCCCGGCCGATACGCGGAGCTGGAATGTACCGCACCGGGCTGTGCACCCGCACTGGGGACACCGTGCGCTCCACAGCATAGCACGGTGCCTGCCCGGTCTCTCTAGCCCACCGGTAACCACAGGAAGTTGGCTCAGGTCTCCTACCTGGCGTAGCCATACTCCCTGTTAGCCCCCCCCCCAAGAAATTTTTGGGGCTGACTCCCGGGCTTCCATCCACGACGCCGCGCTGCCTCCTCATACCAGCGCCTCTCCGCTTTCGCCGCCTCCCGTTCTTCCTTGGGGCGGCGATACTCTCCTGGCTGAGCCCAATGTCCTTTACCGTCTAATTCGTCCTCCCATGTCCATACCTCCTCGCGCTGCTCCTGCTGCTGCTTTTTCCTTTGCCCATTACCACACCGCTTGGTCCTGTTGTGGTGGTGTTTTAAACATGGAATTCGCCCGACGGAGCGTGTCAGGGATTTGATGGCACCTGGGTCAGCGCTCCATACTCGTCCTGAGGTGCGTGTTAGTCGGCTGGTGAAGATGGTGCCAGTCTCACGTACCAGGCCTCCTGTGCGGGTGCATAGCCTTGCACGTCCTGTGCCAGCACCGCTCTCAAGATCTCCAGTACGCCTTCACGGTCTAACCCATCCTGTGCTACCTCCACACCCCAGCCCTCCGGTAGCAGCTCCCCGCACCAGGCTTCCTGTGCGTGTCCTCGGCCCAGTACCACCAGTGCCAGCACCACGCATCAGGCCTACAGTGCGCCTCGCCTGTCCAGCGCTGTCGGAGCCCTCCTCCTCTCCAGCGCTGTCGGAGTCTCCCGCCTGTTTAGCGCTGTTAGAGCCTTCCTTCTCTACAGCGCTGCCGGAGTCTCCCGCCTGTTCAGAACTGCCAGTTAGCATAGAGCTGCCAGTTAGCATAGAGCTGCCAGTTAGCATAGAGCTGCCAGTTAGCATAGAGCTGCCAGTTAGCATAGAGCTGCCAGTCTGCAAGGAGCTGCCAGTCTGCATAGAGCTGCCAGTCTGCAAGGAGCTGCCAGTCTGCAAGGAGCCGCCAGAGCTGCCTGTCTGCAGGATGCCGCCAGAGCTGCCAGTCTGCAAGGAGCCGCCAGAGCTGCCAGTCTGCAAGGAGCCGCCAGAGCTGCCAGTCAGCATGGAGCAGCCAGGGCCGCCAGTCAGCATGGAGCAGCCAGACAGCATGGAGCAGCCAGAGCAGCTAGTCAGCATGGAGCAGCCAGAGCTGCCAGTCAGCATGGAGCAGCCAGTCAGCATGGAGCAGCCAGAGCTGCCAGTCAGCATGGAGCAGCCAGTCAGCATGGAGCAGCCAGAGCTGCCAGTCATCATGGAGCAGCCAGTCAGCATGGAGCAGCCAGATCTGCCAGTCGACCAGACTCTTCCAGATCTGCCAGTCGACCAGACTCTCCCAGATCTGCCAGTCGACCAGACTCTTCCAGATCTGCCAGTCGACCAGACTCTTCCAGATCTGCCAGTCGACCAGACTCTTCCAGATCTGCCAGTCGACCAGACTCTTCCAGATCTGCCAGTCGACCAGACTCTTCCAGATCTGCCAGTCGACCAGACTCTTCCAGATCTGCCAGTCGACCAGACTCTTCCAGATCTGCCAGTCGACCAGACTCTTCCAGATCTGCCAGTCGACCAGACTCTTCCAGATCTGCCAGTCGACCAGACTCTCCCAGATCTGCCAGTCGACCAGACTCTCCCAGATCTGCCAGTCGACCAGACTCTTCCAGATCTGCCAGTTGACCAGACTCTTCCAGATCTGCCAGTCGACCAGACTCTTCCAGATCTGCCAGTCGACCAGACTCTTCCAGATCCGCCAGTCGATCAGACTCTTCCGGATCCGCCAGTCGACCAGACTCTTCCGGATCCGCCAGTCAGCCAGGATCTTCCGGATCCGCCAGTCAGCCAGGATCTTCCGGATCCGCCAGTCAGCCAGGATCTTCCGGATCCGCCAGTCAGCCAGGATCTTCCGGATCCGCCAGTCAGCCAGGATCTTCCAGAACCGCCAGCCAGCCAGGATCTGCCGGATCCAACCACCTGCCTGAGCTTCCTCTCAGTGCTGAGCTTCCTCTCAGTGCTGAGCTACCCATCAGTCCCGAGCTACCTCTGTCCCGAGCTGTCCTTCTGTTCCGAGCTTCCCCTCTGTCCCGAGCTGTCTCTTAGGAGGGTCACCTATCTAGGGACGCTAAGGAGGTGGACAAAGACTATTATGGAGTGGGGTCCACGTCCAGCGCCAGAGCCGCCTCCACGGACAGATGCCCACCCAGACCCTCCCCTATAGGTTCAGGTTTTGCGGCCGGAGTCCGCACCTTGGGGGGGGGGTACTGTCACACCCTGACCATAGTTTACTTTGTATATTTCTATGTTGTGGTTGGTCAGGGTGTGATCTGAGTGGGCATTCTATGTTACATGTCTAGTTTGTCTAGTTCTATGTTCGGCCTGATATGGTTCTCAATCAGAGGCAGGTGTTCGTCATTGTCTCTGATTGGGAACCATATTTAGGTAGCCTGGGTTTCACTGTGTGTTTGTGGGTGATTGTTCCTGTCTATGTGTTTTCACCAGATAGGCTGTTTAGGTTTTCGTTACGTTTATTGTTTTTGTAGTGTTTGTGTTTAGTGTGTTTTTTTCATTAAACATGAATCGCAATCGACACGCTGCATTTTGGTCCGACTCTCCTTCTCATACAGAAAACCGTTACACAGTGGGTTATCTCTATGCCCAGTGGGTTATCTCTATGCCCAGTAAGTGGCTGTCCTTCATTGACATAGAGCAGGGTTCCCCAATAGGCGACCCACAATTTATCATTTTCACTGTTGGACATAAAAGACTGTAAAATCACCAGGAAATCATCTCAAACTGATTTTAATTCAGGAAATCTGTTCCCAAGTATTCCCACGCATAAATAAAGAGGCATATGTGATCATATTCTAGTGTAATCAAGATTTGAAATCATTATGTTTTTGTCAAATATGATCTATTTGGGCCTCTTGCGGACAATTTGCAGTGTTAAAATGATTTAGAATTCTGTTCCTGCTCACAGACCATCCGCTCAAGAAACAATCGGCCCACAGATTAATGTCATTGAGGACCCCAGACATTTCGAATTTTGAGTTTAGAGTTTTGTGAGAAACAAAAAATAACTGTCTGCACACAAGTGTTAAGCGCATGCAAACATCTCATTATCATAGAACAGCCTTCATATGGACTTAATAGTTGCCCCATTGTGGTTCTGTGCCCCAATCATATTCAACTATGTGTCAACAATGTGCTCCATATGATGTCATAATGGCACATCGTTAGCATCTGTTTGGCAGACTGAATCAACAGACAGACAAATTGTGCAGCAATAATTGCTGCCACACAATTAGTTGTAATTACTACATGTGTACTACTGCTGTGACACAGCAGAGTTATTGCGGATGATGATTGGGGTGCAAAGCACCCTCTCTGTGACCTACTGTAGTAGCATGCAGTAGAATATACACTGAGAAAACAAAACATGAGGAATACCTTTCGAATATTGCTTTGCACCCCCTTTTGCCCTGAGAACAGCCTTCAATTTGTCGGGGCATGGACACTACAAGGTGTCGAAAGTGCTCCACAGGGATGCTGGCCCATGTTAACTTCAACAATTCCCACAATTGTGTCAAGTTGTCTGAATGTCCTGTGGGTGGTGAACCATTCTTGATACACATGGGAAACCATTGAGCGTGATAAACCCAACAGTGGTGCAGTTCTTGACACAAACCGGTGCGCATGGCACCTACTACCATACCCTGTTCAAAGACACTTAAATATTTTGTCTTGCCAATTCACCCTCTGAATGGCACAGATACACAATCCATGTCTCAATTGTCTCAAGGCTTAAAATCCTTCTTTAACCCGTCTCCTCCCCTTCATCTACACTGATTGAAGTGGATTTAACAAGTGACATCAATAAGGGATCATAGCTTTCACCTGGATTCACCGGGTCAGTCTATGTCATGGAAAGATCAGGTGTTCTTAATGTTTTGTGCAGTGTATGTGAAGAGACATTGTAACTGTAGTCTTTCATTTTGTCTAAAAAGTTTTTTTTAAGTGTCATTTGACATTCTTTCTCATCCCCAAAAACTCCCCGCTGAGAGGAAGAAAGAGAGAGAAAGTGGAGAGTGGATGAAAAAAGATGCAATCGCTCATTGTCCCACGCCTTCCTTTGACAAGCAGCTTAATCTTCTTATAAAAGTGAGAGTTAACTTCCAAAGACGTTGATCCTTCCTCCCCTTCCTCAACCTTCCTTTCCCAAAGTTGTCTGTTCTAAATGTGATGGTGCTTCTCTCCTGAGTGTCTGACACCGCTCTCTGGTCTTTATGAAGAGGTCATCTGGGGATACAACACCTAGACAGGCTTGAAGACAATCTGCCTCTACTGATCTTACTTTCAAACGTCACACGCTCAAAGAGAGCGGGCGTGCAGGAGGGGGAATAGCTTAGGGAAATACTCCCCGGGCATGGGGACCGACTGAGATCGAAGAGAGCAGTGAGAAAAGGTCTGAGGCCATCTGTGATGACATCACGGAGGCGTATCGCTTAGTGGTCGACTTACACTAGCCTCCGATAATGCTTTTCAACCTTTCAATCACATACCGTATTTCATACGCAAATGCGGAGGTGTTGCTAACATTTACGATAGCAAATTTCAATTTACAACAAAAAAAATGACGTTTTCGTCTTTTGAGCTTCTAGTCATGAAATCTATACAGCCTACTCAATCACTTTTTATAGCTACTGTTTACAGGCCTCCTGGGCCATATACAGCGTTCCTCATTGAGTTCCCTGAATTCCTATCGGACCTTGTAGTCATGGCAGATAATATTCTAATCTTTGGTGACTTTAATATTCACATGGAAAAGTCCACAGACCCACTCCAAAAGGCTTTCGGAGCCATCATCGACTCAGTGGGTTTTGTCCAACATGTCTCTGGACCCACTCACTGTCACAGTCATACTCTGGACCTAGTTTTGTCCCATGGAATAAATGTTGTGGATATTAATGTTTTTCCTCATAATCCTGGACTATCGGACCACCATTTTATTACGTTTGTAATTGCAACAAATAATCTGCTCAGACCCCAACCAAGGAACATCAAAAGTCGTGCTATAAATTCACAGACAACACAAAGATTCCTTGATGTCCTTCCAGATTCCCTCTGTCTACCCAAGGACGCCAGAGGACCAAAATCAGTTAACCACCTAACTGAGGAACTCAATTTAACCTTGCGCAATAACCTAGATGCAGTTGCACCCCTAAAAACTAAAAACATTTCTCATAAGAAACTAGCTCCCTGGTACACAGAAAATACCCGAGCTCTGAAGCAAGCTTCCAGAAAATTGGAACGGAAATGGCGCCACACCAAACTGGAAGTCTTCCGACTATCATGGAAAGACAGTACCGTGCAGTATCGAAGAGCCCTTACTGCTGCTCGATCATCCTATTTTTCCAACTTAATTGAGGAAAATAAGAACAATCCGAAATTCCTTTTTGATACTGTCACAAAGCTAACAAAAAGGAACATTCCCCAAGAGAGGATGGCTTTCACTTCAGCAGTGATAAATGCATGAACTTCTTTGAGGAAAAGATCATGATTATTAGAAAGCAAATTACGAACTCCTCTTTAAATCTGCGTATTCCTTCAAAGCTCAGTTGTCCTGAGTCTGCACAACTCTGCCAGGACCTAGGATCAAGAGAGACGCTCAAGTGTTTTAGTACTATATCTCTTGACACAATGATGAAAATAATCATGGCCTCTAAACCTTCAAGCTGCATACTGGACCCTATTCCAACTAAACTACTGAAAGAGCTGCTTCCTGTGCTTGGCCCTCCTATGTTGAACATAATAAATGGCTGTCTATCCACCGGATGTGTACCAAACTCACTAAAAGTGGCAGTAATAAAGCCTCTCTTGAAAAAGCCAAACCTTGACCCAGAAAATATAAAAAACTATCGGCCTATATCGAATCTTCCATTCCTCTCAAAAATTTTAGAAAAGGCTGTTGCGCAGCAACTCACTGCCTTCCTGAAGACAAACAATGTATACAAAATGCTTCAGTCTGGTTTTAGACCCCATCATAGCACTGAGACTGCACTTGTGAAGGTGGTAAATGACCTTTTAATGGCATCAGACCGAGGCTCTGCATCTGTCCTCGTGCTCCTAGACCTTAGTGCTGCTTTTGATACCATCGATCACCACATTCTTTTGGAGAGATTGGTAACCCAAATTGGTCTACACGGACAAGTTCTGGCCTGGTTTAGATCTTATCTGTCGGAAAGATATCAGTTTGTCTCTGTGGATGGTTTGTCCTCTGACAAATCAACTGTACATTTCGGTGTTCCTCAAGGTTCCGTTTAAGGACTACTATTGTTTTCACTATATATTTTACCTCTTGGGGATGTCATTCAAAAACATAATGTTAACTTTCACTGCTATGCAGCTGTACATTTCAATGAAACATGGTGAAGCCCCGAAATTGCCCTCGCTAGAAGCATGTGTTTCAGACATAAGGAAGTGGATGGCTGCAAACTCTCTACTTTTAAACTCGGACAAAACAGAGATGCTTGTTCTAGGTCCCAAGAAACAAAGAGATCTTCTGTTGAATCTGATAATTAATCTTAATGGTTGTACAGTCGTCTCAAATAAAACTGTGAAGGACCTCGGCGTTACTCTGGACCCTGATCTCTCTTTTGAAGAACATATCAAGACTGTTTCAAGGACAGCTTTTTTCCATCTGTGTAACATTGCAAAAATCTGAAACTTTCTGTCCAAAAATGATGCAGAAAAATTAATCCATGCTTTTGTCACTTCTAAGTTAGACTACTGCAATGCTCTACTTTCCGGCTACCCGGATAAAGCACTAAATAAACTTCAGTTAGTGCTAAATACGTCTGCTAGAATCCTGACTAGAACCCCAAAAATGTATCATATTACTCCAGTGCTAGCCTCCCTACACTGGCTTCCTGTCAAGGCAAGGGCTGATTTCAAAGTTTTACTGCTAACCTACAAAGCATTACATGGGTTTGCTCCTACCTATCTCTCTGATTTGGTCCTACCGTACATACCTACATGTACGCTACGGTCACAAGACGCATGCCTCCTAATTGTCCCTAGAATTGGTGTGGGGGCTGTGCTTTGGCAAAGTGGGTGTGGTTATATCCTTCCTGTTTGGCCCTGTCTGGGGGTGTCCTCGGATGGGGCCACAGTGTCTCCTGACCCCTCCTGTCTCAGCCTCCAGTATTTATGCTGCAGTAGTTTATGTGGCGGGGGGCTAGGGTCAGTTTGTTATATCTGGAGTACTTCTCCTGTCCTATCCGGTGTCCTGTGTGAATTTAAGTATGCTCTCTCCAATTCTCTCTTTCTCTTTCTTTCTCTCTCTCGGAGGACCTGAGCCCTAGGACCATGCCTCGGGACTACCTGACATGATGACTCCTTGCTGTCCCCAGTCCACCGGGCCGTGCTGCTGCTCCAGTTTCAACTGTTCTGCCTGTGATTATTATTATTTGACCATGCTGGTCATTTATGAACATTTGAACATCTTGGCCATGTTCTGTTATAATCTCCACCCGGCACAGCCAGAAGAGGACTGGCCACCCCACATAGCCTGGTTCCTCTCTAGGTTTCTTCCTAGGTTTTGGCCTTTCTAGGGAGTTTTTCCTAGCCACCGTGCTTCTACACCTGCATTGCTTGCTATATCAATACATTTGATTTGATTTGATATTTATTTCACACATATTTCACATATATTTCACACGTTTCAAATATATTTATCTATGACGTGCATTACAGATGTGCTATTGCAATATAGAGGTGAAAAGACATGACTGTGCTCTGTGACACGTCTGTACTCTTCTTTCAACATGCAGTGCACGGGCCAGAGCCTTTACAAATCGCTGGAGATCAGATTAATACCTTTTAGAGCAACTGCATGTGATTGAATTGCTTCTGAATTTGATTAAGAAGGAATGTCAGGGTACCTTTCACCTCAACCTTGAACCTGGGGCAGATCGTAAATCAATTGACAAGCTCTGTGTTCAAGCTGGCTTTACTGAGCATCCCGAACAGCAACCTCAAAGCCGGAAGGATGTTGTCAAACGGTAAATTCATACAGAGATGTTGTATACAGTGCATTCGGAAAGTATTCAGACCCCGTGACTTTTTCCACATTTTGTTACGTTCACAGCCTCACTGTAAATGGATTAAATATTTTTTCCCCCTCATCAATCTACACACAATACCCCGTAATGACAAAGCAAAAACCGTTTTATTGCAAAAAAAAATCGGAAATATCACATTTACATAAATATTATAACCCTTTACTCAGTACTTTGTTGAAGATCCTTTGGCAGCGATTACAGCCTCGATCCAGGGGATCTTCTTGGCTATGACGCTACAAGCTTGGCACACCTGTATTTGGGGAGTTTCTCCCATTCTTCTCTGCAGATCCTCTTAAGCACTTTCAGGTTGAATGGGGAGCGTCGCTACACAGCTATTTTCAGGTCTCACCAAAGATGTTCGATTGGGTTCAAGTTCCAAAGCCACACCTGCATTGTCTTGGCTGTGTGCTTAGGGTCATTGTCCTGTTGAAAGGTGAACCTTTGCCCCAGTCTGAGGTCCTGAGCGCTCTGGAGCAGGTTTTTTATCATGGATCTCTCTCTGTACTTTGCTCCGTTCATCTTTCCCTCGATCCTGACTTGTCTTCCAGTCCCTGCCGTTGAAAAACATCCCCACAGCATGATGCTGCCACCACCATGCTTCACCGTAGGGATGGTGCTAGGTTTCATCCAGAGGTGACACTTGGCAATCAGGACAAAGAGTTCAATCTTGGTTTCATTAGACCAGAGAATCTTGCTTCTCGTGGTCTATGAATCCTTTAGGTGTCTTTTGCAAACTGCAAGAGGGCTGTCATGTGCTTTTTACTGAGGAGTGGCTCCCGTCTGGACACTCTACCATAAATGCCTGATTGGTGGAGTGCTGCAGAGATGGTTGTCCTTCTGGAAGGTTCTCCCATCTCCGCAGAGGAACTCTGGAGCTCTGTGAGTGATCATTGGGTTCTTAGTTTCCCTGAGCAAGGCCCTTCTCCCCCAATTGTTCAATTTGGCAGCCAGCTCTAGGAAGAGTCTTGGTTCCAAACCGCTTCCATTTAAGAATGGTTGAGGCCACTGTGTTCTTGGGGACCTTCAATGTTGCAGAGATTTTTTGGTACCCTTCCCCAGATCTGTGCCTTTTTTAAGAGTTTTATATCGTAAAAAAAGACAACACCAACATCAATTTGAAGTTTTGTTGACATTTTCGGAGGTTTCTTATTTTTCTTGATTCATAACTCTGTAGTGAAGTGTATGAAAGGGTTGTTTTGTGCCAGGTAGGACTAGAAAAGTTCGAGGCCTAATGTGAAATCGATAGCCTGACTTGTCCCATTTGACAATATGTGTGACCTTCTGTTGTGTTGCTGAGTCTATGAAGGGATGAGTTTGAATTGTATCCTCAGATACCCCAACGTCTATCAACAACAGTCTTTCGATAACATATTTGCTATCTATATTGATGAATATTTGAGCTTCTGTAGTGTTATGGTTTTAAACAGTCATACAATGTAGCGTCATGACGTCAGTGTTATATCATATGACTTCCCTCAATTGTTCAACTGAAGCTCTGATCGACAGAAGCATAATATTATTAATTGGCAAAGAACTACAGGTCTTAAATGTAGTCACCTCCAAAATCATTGGCACCCTTGATAAAGATGAGAGAAAAAACACTATAAAATAAATAATACAAACACTGAGTTAAATTGCACGCTCCAGAAAATTAGATACAATTGTATAAAATACTGTACATGCACATGTACATAAACATTGCAACTGAAATCTAAATCCACTAAAATATACCCCTTCGTCCTTTACCAATAACTACTCAGTTCAATTCACTCGTAGTCTTACTCTTTAATTTGCCATTATATAAGTAGAAGCCAAATCTCACATGTTCAGGAAATTCTCCCAACGAAGGGAACCGTAGTGAGACAGCTTTCTATTTTGGGTTTAAGGCTGGGTTTCTGTTTAGCACTTTGTGACATCAGCTGCTTTATAAACCATAGAGAGACATCCCCTTCTATTACATAAAGTAACTTTCTCCCTGCCTTATAAACCATAGAGATTCATCCCCTTCTATTACATAAAGTAACTTTCTCCCTGCCTTATAAACCATAGAAATACATCCCCTTCTATTACATAAAGTAACTTTCTCCCTGCTTTATAAACCATAGAGAGACATCCCCTTCTATTACATGAAGTAACTTTCTCCCTGCCTTGGCTTCCCCCCCTGGTTTCATGGAAAGCCATTTCCCCAACTGATGTTAGCCTGAAAGCATTAATATACCCTCCTCATCACACTGCATTAAAGCATCCAAGAGCCCTTGTAATGTCACGACATTGCTATTAGCCGCTCCATCTAATTCGTATCCTATATCCAGGCCGTATCCGGGCAGAATGATGATTATGCTGCTTGGGCTAATGTTGGTTTATTCAGATGTCAGCAAGCAAGGACATTTGTGAACACTCTCTCCTTCTAAAGTAATGTTCCCATTCCTATTAATTCACTACTAACCTCTTCTAGTCCTAATAACCCTCGGAGGACTGGAGAAGCCTGGGATGTATTCACTAGGAACCAAATGGGACAACATCGGGAGGGATCTACCTCAATTTGTTCAATGGAAACTCTGGTTTTTGTTGGAGAAAAAAAAGGGGTTGCTACGGTGTCCACTAAGGAATACGCCCCTGCTGATCCACGTCCTAGGAATAAATGGATAAGAAATCTCTGATGGAGGAAGTGACCGTACAGATGGGAAGCTCCCTGAAGACTAATGGGGAATTCCAATGCAAAAGAGAGCAGTGGAAATCCACTAATCTATTATAGCTGATGGAAAGTCCATAACAACGTATAACATGGCATACATTATTGATCATAATGAAGCCATTCAAAATGTCCCTCATTACCTGCATGCACTGGTTTGTGATAATGAGGAGACACGTAACACATTACCAGGCTGTATTCTCTAACCTCTGGAGTCTACAAGGGGAAAGAGGCTAGGTCAGTAAAGTAACGAGAGAGAGAGAGAGAGAGAAAGCGAGAGAGAGAGAAGAAAAGAGAATATATAAAAGAGAGAGACAGAGAGCACACTATCTCTGGCTGACAAACAACAGATATTGGTTTGTCTCTCTCTCTCTCCCCCTCTCTCTTTCTTTCTTTTTTTTCTCTCTCTCTGTCTCTCTCTCTCACTCTCTCCCCCTCTCTCTCTATCTCTCTGTGGGCCACTCTCTCTGACTCCCTGTCTGTCCCTCCCATGCCACCTCATCACAACCAGCAGGAACAAAGCTGCGGCCCTCTCTGTCACTGCAAACCTCGTCATTGTCAACAGCCTCACACAGCATGGGGCTATTAAAAGGATAACCACGCTCTGTAGTCACCAATAATGGATGTGTTTGGGTGAAATGGAAGTCAGCAAAAACCACCCAGTCATCCTGCAGCTGTCTGCAGCCCAATAATCCATTGAGGAATTCATAATGCCAACTGCCTATTCCCCAATTCTCCCTGGAGATATTCACATATAACAATGATTAAGGAACGGTTGCCTTTATAGCGATCTCAGTGGAGTCCCCATGTGAATACATTTTTAATATCATGATCTGAAGGTATGAGCCTCAGTACAATAACTCCTGCATTAATGTGGCATGTGGCCATGTGAGCTTTACAGAGTGACTCAGGGAACCCAACCATGGAAAGAAGGGGTGGTGAGGTTCACTGAAGGAAGGGTGGTGAACAGAGGAGGCTGGCGGGAGGAGCTATAGGAGGACAGCCTCATTGTACCGGCAGGAATGCCATTAATGGAACACTATCAAACATATGGAAACCATGTTTGATTCCGTTCCATTTATTCCATTCCAGCCATTACAATGAGCCCATCCTCCTATAGCTCCTCCCACCAGCCTGCTCTGATAGCGACGGAGGGATGATGGAGGGATGACGGAGGAAAGAGAAACTGAAAACAACTATAAAGAGATACACTTGGGCATCAGGCAGTCTGTCTCTCTGACTCGACAAAGTCCTCCAGTACGTCACAATGTATGTCAATGCCATATATCAGCTAGCCAATTATCCTCACACTAACATCCACAGTCAATAGCATTCTATGGTTGCATCTGAAGTGGCACCCTATTCCCTATGTAGTGCATTGCTTTGAACAGGGCTCTGGTCAAAGTAGTGCACTACAGGGAATGGAGTGCCATTTTGGACATAACCTATGACCCTCTACGATCCCCCTGTCAGGACCAACCATTACATCCATTGTGCCCTGCATAGGCTATTATGCTGAGTCTGGGGAGTAAATGAGCTTTCCCTCTTTAGAAGTGAGATATTGTTCTACTCTTTTGCATTATTTTCTGTCCCTCTAGCAGGAAGGAGCAGCAGCTGTTTCTTTAAGGATCGATATTGTATTGCAGTGAGAGATGTGTTGAGGTAAAAGGGGTAAAAAGTTGTGCTGAATGCATTATTAAGTCTTATACTTAGATGTATTGGTCACCTTTATTTCTCCAGTGTGTTGTTCCTGCTCTGTTGAGAGACAGGTTAAGGTTAGTGGTTTAATTGACTGAGGGTGCAGCGCTCTATGTACGACCAACAGGACGCCGGGCTGGACTGCCCTCCGGTGGACAATCTATCCCACTGCAACCAATCGAATGTAGGTCCTGTTTGAATACTTAAAATTGCCTTCTTCCTCCCTTCCTTGAATTCACTTTTTATGCTTGGTGCTTATGCACCAATTGATCATATATTTTATGAGGGAGGAAGGATTGCATGTTAAAGGTTGAATTTGATTATTAGTAGTAGAGGCTTTGCTTCTTCATAACAGGTTTGTCATGAAAATAATTTGCTTGTTGACTTAGGTAGCCATGGTTATAAAATCCTCCTATTCACTGCTGATATGATTACTTGTTGACTTAGGTAGCCATGGTTATAAAATCCTCCTATTCACTGCTGATATGATTAATTTGCATAGCTGTAGATATTGACATCTCCATGGAAACGGAAAGGAATAACATTATCCACTTTGGCAGCCTCTGACCACATCTATTTTAACACGGAGGGATGGTCATTAAACATCAATAAATACATGAAAACAAAGTGACTAGAGACCCTGAATCTGCTTGATTCACTCTATGACTTCTGCTTTATCCCAACCCCTCCGAAAGACACGTATAGGCCTACAGGTTGAAGAGGTTGGAGCAGGGGGCTGCCACACTGAGCACCCATGGAGCGTTTGTTGTGGATTTCTCAATAGCACAACGGACGACAATGGCATCTAGGATTTGATACTAGCAATCTTCCCGGTACGCTAGCTCACTTCCCGACAGATTTTTCACGTCAGACCCGGGATTCGAACTGTCAAACATCTAAGCTACTTGACGCCCGCCTAGTAGTAACGGTTGATATTCCTCAAAAATGTAGACACAATACAATTCACTAAATCATAGCACATCCCTTTAAGGCTGACTAAGGATCTGACCCTTTTTTTTTTAAATTAAAATTTCGCCTAAAATGACATACCCAAATCTAACTGCCTGTAGCTCAGGACCTGAAACAAAGACATGCACATTCTTGATACCATTTAAAAGGAAACACATTGAATTTTGTGGAAATTTGAAATTAATGTTGGAGAAAATAACACATTAGATCTGGTAAAAGATAATACAAAGAAAAAAACGTGTTTTTTTGTATTTTTTTGTACCATCATCTTTGAAATGCAAGAGAAAGGCCATAATGTGTTATTCCAGCCCAGGCACAATTTTGATTTTAGCCACTAGATGGCAACAGTGTATCTGTTTTAGACTGATCCAATGAACCATTGCATTTTGTTCAAGATGTTGTATCAAGACTGCCCAAATGTGCCTAATTGGTTTATTAATACATGTTCAAGTTCATAATTGTGCACTCTCCTCAAAAAGTAGCATGGTGTTGTTTCACTGTAATAGCTACTGTAAATTGGACAGTGCAGTTAGATTAGCAAGAATTTAAGCTTTCTGCCCATATCAGATATGTCCATGTCCTGGGAAATGTTTTTGTTACTTACAACCTCATGCTAATCACATTAGCCTACGTTAACCCAACTGTCCCATGCAGACACCTATCTCATAGAGGTTAAAGCTGACTCCACTATGTCTCTGTGTAACGCTTGATGTGAACATGCATTTCATCTCCACACTCACTGCCTTTTAGAGTGAAAGCATTTTCTGTTTAGCCTAATTAATTAAAACCATGGAAACGTTCAATATTAATCTTCTCAGCGCTCTGAATTCTAACTGCAGTCATAATCTTATACAGACTAATGCTAATTAAAGTTCCTTCAAGGTTATCTCTAAACAGGCCAACTGGGATCACCAACAGCTTAGTTCTTTATTGTGGAAATAATATAATTGAGGGGTCACAGACTTGCAACTCCACTGGAGTTAGAGGTAGAAGAGATGACTCTATTTGAGGTCGAATGGGAGCACAGTGCCTTCTTTTGTATTCTCACGAGTTCATATTACACTTTACCACATGGGGGCGCTAATGGACCATAGAAGATATACGTTGTATTAAAAATCCTCAGGCATGCTGGCCTCCTAGTTCTCTTGCCAGACTAGACACAGCTGGTAAATACATAAATATGTTTAAAAGCCTTCAGTATTGATAGAAAGAGGAAATATATTCATCTACCAAAGCCTATATTGACTGGTGGATTATGTCTCTGTGGTTTTCCTGAAATACATCATCCATGAAGCACAACTAGACAGAGTTAGAAACAAGTATTAAAGTGGCACTCGACAATGCTACAATAATACACAATACTGAAACACATTGTGGAAAGCTCCAACTGAGTTTTGAGACACTGAAAACAATCATGGTCAAACATGGTACATGTCTATAATACTTTGCATCATCAATACACATGTATAAAATAATAATTGTACAAAACAATTTAAGCACAGTGGATAACCCCAACCCTAACTATGCATCACCAAACCCTCATTCGCTTTGGTGTGTACTGTTACTTTTTATTTGGCCAACATTTCTTTAAAAGTCCGTATCAGTTGGAAGCTTCTGTGTTTATAGTCTCAACTCTGAACATGTTTCAACTCAGAAAAATCATTCACCTGTGACATCATGTCTAAACTCGTCATGGCCGGGGCTATGCTTTATGGGATAGGTGGATAAGGTTATGGGGGAAGGTTAATGAGGTATAACGACATATCCATAGATAGTACAGTATACAACGTTCAGAGCTCAGTTCTGACCCTGTTAGCAGTTTGAATTCAAACCCAAACAGAAGTTTACCTGGTCCTTCAGGAGACCCGTGTAACAGAGAACAACTACCAGCTGCTCCTTACTGAATGTAACTAAGCAAAACATTTTCCTATCCCCCATTTAGTAAGTTTGCTATGCTCTTGTCTTCTCTTTGGTATGCCCCGAGTGCTTGAATACCTTAACTGGGAGGAATTTGCTTCAGCAGAGAGCATTGGAGCTGCCAGGCTTGTGGCTACAAGCACACAGTTAATTGCATCACATCCGCAAGAGTGATCCAGCTGGGTGTGTGTAGCTATGTGGCTGTGTACTCTTTAGGTTTCTCTCTCTCTCTCTCTCTCCCTCCCTCCCTCCCTCCCTCCCTCCCTCCCTCCCTCCCTCCCTCCCTCCCTCCCTCCCTCCCTCCCTCCTTCCCTCCCTCACCCTCTCTCATTCTCTCTCTCCCCTCCCTCCCTCCCTCCCTCACCCTCTCTCATTCTCTCTCTCTCTCCCCTCCCTCCCTCCCTCTCGCCCTCTCTCTCATTCTCTCTCTCCTCCTCCTCTCGGTGAGTCTCTAGGTGAGTCAAAAGCAGCCCTGAATCAGGAAGTAGGATGCCGTGACAGACATTAGTAGGCAGAAGGAAATGGGCACCACCACCACACAATGTCACTATGTCTGCTGCTGCTCCTGTCCATGGTAACACAAGGATGAGAGGGAGGAGAGGCCACAGGGAAATGACCCCATCGTCGATCATGTTGCTGCTGGCTTTGACAGCCTGCCTGGCGGGGACTGGTAGGTGTGGACTGTGGATTGGAAAGATGATTTGCCCTTACTGCTCATTGGAAACAGAGCTTTCATGGCTTTCTCTACTCTCCTACATTCACTCACTTTCATTACTTGTCTGTTTTCTATTGGTGTCCTTCCTGTTCTTCTTTTTTTTTTAGTTTGCCTGATAGTGTAATAGTCTGCTGAAATGTGGTTGATATTTGCGGGTGGTGGCTGCTGAAATATGTGTGGACATGTTTTACGAAGAGATAGTGAAAGCTCTAGGCCTTTTGACTACATGGTATTCTATCCAGTAGGTCTCACACACTGTACCTGAGTAATCACTGCTGTACGGTTGGTTACATGTGCCTTTGAGTGGCTTCACAATGCTTTCTGAAGTTGAATATTTGAGTAGCTCTCCGAGAGCTTGTTCACTTCTATTCAAACGGATGTTATTGTCTTTGTACATCTCTGTCGCATGTCAGTTGTGAAAGAGGCTGAGTTCACATCCCTTCTTGCAACAGGTAGTTAGTTACGAACGATAAGAATCAGCTATAAACACAGTGAAACGTTGATGTTCCTGTTTCATTTCAAAAGACCCATCTTCACCAAAAGAACGAGAACATTGTGTTTTGTCGGTAGGAAAAGCATTAACAGAAACATTTTCGCAATGGCATTACCCAGGTTCTAATGGCACAGTTTGTTCCCTCTGTGGTGCACGTTATCTCCATCTGTGTGATACTTCTTTTGAGTTGAAAGAGTCATAGAGTATACTGCCAGTATACTGCATGTGCCTTGCCTTTATCACTGTATCCACTGGCTGGTAACCAAGGGATACGTTCATTTGGAAGGGTTTTTAATGCCATGTCCATGTCTCCTCAACACATTCATTTTTACACTGTACATGCCCAAACATTTACAGTAAGATGTGTCTGTGATGGTCCTTGGAATGTCCGGGGTTAACCTACACAAAGAAAGGTGCTATCTAGAACCTTAAAGGGTTATCAGGCTGTCCCCATAGGAGAACCCTTTGAAGAACCCTTTTTGGTTCCAAGTAGAACACTTTTGGTTCCAGCTACAGAGGGTTCTACATGGACCCCAAAGGGGTACTACCTGTAACCAAAAAGGGTTCTACCTGAAACCAAAAAGGGTTTGCCTATGGGGACAGCTGAAGAACGCTTTTGGAACCCTTTTTTTGGAAGAGTGTATGATACATAGGCCCATTTAGTTAAACATGATTAAGGTCATAGCTCTCAACCAGGTACACTACTGACAGGCCCAAAATGATTCATATCCAAAGATCTGATGACTGTTTAAACTCATTTTTCTGGGAAACAGTATCACACTGTCTGACTCAGTGTAGTTTGCACATAGCGGAGTCTTTCGTGGGTTTTTTTATGAATCCCCAATATTCTAAATTGCATAAAACTAGGGTGATGATTTCTTTAGTGGCCAAGTGACCCGGGAAAACTATTGGCTCTTGTTATACCGTAGGCTTGAGGTCAGGTCGTGTTATAATGAAGAACTCCTGGCCCTATGTTGCTTAACCATGGACTCTTTCATTCATTGCAGTGTTCTGCCAGGGTGATGCGGACACAAGTACTGTTGAAGAAACACAAACAGAAAATGATGCCGGGTTCTCAGGTGAGCTTTAGCTGTTGTCTGCTCCCCCCATGCGCATGCTCCTCCAACACAACCTGGTGGCAATAGCTCATAACTGCCCCTTTCCAACGGGTTTGGGATTAGTTGTGCTTGTGTTGATGCTTTTCTCAATGTCCCCAGTGATCCCACCTGTAAGTGATGCTACCCCTACACCAGACTCATACCTATCATCTGAGAGTCCTTCAGGTGAGATTACACCTGTCTCCATAACACAATTCCATTACCTGATTTCCATCAGAGCCTTGCATGGCAACAACAAAAAGGCCCTCTGGTGTTTTATTTCATTTTATGTCATTTCAGAGGGATATGAGACTGAAGCTGACGCTGGTTCTGGGTTCAGTCCAGGTGTCAATTTAGAAGGTATATTACATCCGCACATCAGCACTTTGTAACAACTGCTGATGTAAAAGGGGCTTTATAAAATAAACTTGGTTGATTTGATTGATTGATTGAACACAAACTACAAAACGGATGGAGTGTTTAAGAAAACCGTGTGTTAGAAACGATGATTGAGATGGTGAAAATAATTGCAGAAACATTGCAGACAAGCCGGTGTTACATCTATAGCGGCACGCTCAGTTTCCCACCACGATGGTTCCTCTTCCAGGGGAGGATAATCTCAAATCCTCTGAAGTACCACTGGAGGACAGTCTGAGTCTCACCTTCGTCCTGGTTCCTGTTGTGCTGGTGGTCGTGATAATCGCCATGGTAGTGGGAGTAGTCATAATCAACCGCAGATGGAATCGGAAAGGAAAGAGCAATTCTGGTAAGTCATGAGAACTGTGCTATAGCTGGAAATATGTCCACGTGATGAGAAGTGACATGACCCCATTCTCATACACCATGACAGATCTGCTTGTGACTAGATGTACTGCACAATTCAGTCGTACCTTTTCATTGCATGGGTACTTTACAACACTATGACGTGAACAACAGCTCTGAGTTGGGGTATGTTTAGCTTTGTGCATACTTATTTAGAATATTGTGTAGGCTTACAGTTGTGTACTCAACCACAATACAGTATACAATGTATGAGTGGATATTGTTAATGTACTTTGACATGACTTTCTTAGATGGTGCACAATGTTGGCTATAATTATGGTTTCCTATTCCAGATAACGTAGAAGAGGATAAATATTTGCATGGTAGCGATGACACAGAAAAAGTTCCAATGTAAGTATGAGTACTACAGTGCATTCGGAAAGTATTCAGACCCCTTGACTTTTTCCACATTTTGTTACATTACAGCCTTATTCTAAAATATAAAATTATTTCCCTCATCAATCTACAATCAATACCACACAATGAGAAGGTGAAGACAGGTTTTTAGACATTTTTGCAAAAAACAGAAATACCTTATTTACATAAGTATTCAGCCCCTTTGCTATGAGACTCGAAATCGAGCTCAGGTGCATCCTGTTTCCATTGATCATCCTTGAGATGTTTCTACAACTTGATTGGAGTCCACCTGTGGTAAACTCAATTGATTGGACATGATTTGGAAAGGCATTGAAGGTCCACAAGAACACAACAGAAATAAATTATGTAAACAGTGCTAATGTGTAGTGAGTTTCACTTACTGCCTAGTACACAAGGATCCAAAACTGTAAACCTAAAAAAAACACCAAATAGATTCTTAAATGGAAGAGGTTTGGATCCACCAAGACTCTTCCTAGAGCTGGCCGCTCGGCCAAACTGAGCAATCAGGGGAGAAGGGCCAATGTCAGGGAGGTGACCAAGAACCCGATAGTCACTCTGACAGAGCTCCATAGTTTATCTGTGGAGATGGGAGAAGTTTCCAGAAGAACATCCATGTCTGCAGCACTCCACCAACCAGGCCTTTATGGTAGAGTGGCCAGACAGAAGTCACTCCTCAGTAAAAGGCACATGACAGCCCATTTGGAGTTTGCCAAACAGTACCTATAGGACTCTCAGACCATAATAAAAAGGATTCTCTGGTCTGATGAAACCAAGATTGAACTCTTTGGCCTGAATGCTAAGTGTCACGTCTGGAGGAAACCTGGCACCATCCCTACGGTGAAGCATGGTGGTGGCAACATCATGCTGTGGGGATGTTTTTCAGCGGCAGGGACTGGAAGACTAGTCAGGATCGAGGGAAAGATGAACGGAGCAAAGTACAGAGAGATCCTTGATAAAAACCTGCGCAGAGTGCTCAGGACCTCAGACTGGGGCAAAGGTTTCACCTTCCAACAGGACAATGACCCTAAGCGCACGGACAATGACCCTAAGCGCACAGCCAAGACAATGCAGGAGTGGCTTCGGGACAAGTCTGAATGTCCTTGAGTGGCCCAGCCAGAGCCCGGACTTAAACCCGATCGAATATCTCTGGAGAGACCTAAAAATCCCCAAATACAGTTGTGCCAAGCTTGTAGCGTCATACCCAAAAAGACTCAAGGCTGTAATCACTGCCAAAGGTGTTTCAACAAAGTACTGTTTTATACATTTGCAAAGATGTCTAAAAAACAGTTTTTACTTTGTCATTATGGGGTGTTGTGTGCAGATTGATGAAGGGACAAAACAATTTAATCCCTTTTAGAATAAGGCTGTAACATAACAAAATGTGTAAAAAGTAAAGGGGTCTGAATACTTTCCGAATGCACTGTATCTAGGCTACTGCTCTTGACTGTGCTCTCTATACATTTCAAGTTGCAGGCACTTAAATTAGTATATGGCAGTAAATCTGTTTCCCTTCGTAGGATTTTGACCTCACCCTTTCTCGCCTCTGTTTGTTATTTCCTGTTTAGAAAGAAAGACGTTGAGGAGTTTGAAACAGGCGTGTGTGTGTGTGTGCTCTGTGTGTGTGTGTCTCTCTCTCTGTGTGTGTGTGTGTGTGTGTGTGTGTGTGTGTGTGTGTGTGTGTGTGTGTCAAATCAAATCAAATCAAATCAAATTTTATTTGTCACATACACATGGTTAGCAGATGTTAATGCGAGTGTAGCGAAATGCTTGTGCTTCTAGTTCCGACAATGCAGTAATAACCAACAAGTAATCTAACTAACAATTCCAAAACTACTGTCTTGTACACAGTGTAAGGGGATAAAGAATATGTACATAAGGATATATGAATGAGTGATGGTACAGAGCAGCATAGGCAAGATACAGTAGATGGTATCGAGTACAGTATATACATATGAGATGAGTATGTAAACAAAGTGGCATAGTTAAAGTGGCTAGTGATACATGTATTACATAAGGATACAGTCGATGATATAGAGTACAGTATATACGTATGCATATGAGATGAATAATGTAGGGTAAGTAACATTATATAAGGTAGCATTGTTTAAAGTGGCTAGTGATATATTTACATCATTTCCCATCAATTCCCATTATTAAAGTGGCTGGAGTTGAGTCAGTGTCAGTGTGTTGGCAGCAGCCACTCAATGTTAGTGGTGGCTGTTTAACAGTCTGATGGCCTTGAGATAGAAGCTGTTTTTCAGTCTCTCGGTCCCAGCTTTGATGCAGCTGTACTGACCTCGCCTTCTGGATGATAGCGGGGTGAACAGGCAGTGGCTCGGGTGGTTGATGTCCTTGATGATCTTTATGGCCTTCCTGTGACATCGGGTGGTGTAGGTGTCCTGGAGGGCAGGTAGTTTGCCCCCGGTGATGCGTTGTGCAGACCTCACCACCCTCTGGAGAGCCTTACGGTTGAGGGCGGAGCAGTTGCCGTACCAGGCGGTGATACAGCCCGCCAGGATGCTCTCGATTGTGCATCTGTAGAAGTTTGTGAGTGCTTTTGGTGACAAGCCGAATTTCTTCAGCCTCCTGAGGTTGAAGAGGCGCTGCTGCGCCTTCTTCACAATGCTGTCTGTGTGTGTGGACCAATTCAGTTTGTCTGTGATGTGTATGCCGAGGAACTTAAAACTTGCTACCCTCTCCACTACTGTTCCATCGATGTGGATAGGGGGGTGTTCCCTCTGCTGTTTCCTGAAGTCCACAATCATCTCCTTAGTTTTGTTGACGTTGAGTGTGAGGTTATTTTCCTGACACCACACTCCGAGGGCCCTCACCTCCTCCCTGTAGGCCGTCTCGTCGTTGTTGGTAATCAAGCCTACCACTGTCGTGTCATCCGCAAACTTGATGATTGAGTTGGAGGCGTGCGTGGCCACGCAGTCGTGGGTGAACAGGGAGTACAGGAGAGGGCTCAGAACGCACCCTTGTGGGGCCCCAGTGTTGAGGATCAGCGGGGAGGAGATGTTGTTGCCTACCCTCACCACCTGGGGGCGGCCCGTCAGGAAGTCCAGTACCCAGTTGCACAGGGCGGGGTTGAGACCCAGGGTCTCGAGCTTGATGACGAGCTTGGAGGGTACTATGGTGTTGAATGCCGAGCTGTAGTCAATGAACAGCATTCTCACATAGGTATTCCTCTTGTCCAGATGGGTTAGGGCGGTGTGCAGTGTGGTTGAGATTGCATCGTCTGTGGACCTATTTGGGCGGTAAGCAAATTGGAGTGGGTCTAGGGTGTCAGGTAGGGTGGAGGTGATATGGTCCTTGACTAGTCTCTCAAAGCACTTCATGATGACGGAAGTGAGTGCTACGGGGCGGTAGTCGTTTAGCTCAGTTACCTTAGCTTTCTTGGGAACAGGAACAATGGTGGCCCTCTTGAAGCATGTGGGAACAGCAGACTGGTATAGGGATTGATTGAATATGTCCGTAAACACACCGGCCAGCTGGTCTGCGCATGCTCTGAGGGCGCGGCTGGGGATGCCGTCTGGGCCTGCAGCCTTGCTAGGGTTAACACGTTTAAATGTCTTACTCACCTCGGCTGCAGTGAAGGAGAGACCGCATGTTTTCGTTGCAGGCCGTGTCAGTGGCACTGTATTGTCCTCAAAGCGGGCAAAAAAGTTATTTAGTCTGCCTGGGAGCAGGACATCCTGGTCCGTGACTGGGCTGGATTTCTTCCTGTAGTCCGTGATTGACTGTAGACCCTGCCACATGCCTCTTGTGTCTGAGCCGTTGAATTGAGATTCTACTTCGTCTCTGTACTGACGCTTAGCTTGTTTGATAGCCTTGCGGAGGGAATAGCTGCACTGTTTGTATTCGGTCATGTTACCAGACACCTTGCCCTGATTAAAAGCAGTGGTTCGCGCTTTCAGTTTCACGCGAATGCTGCCATCAATCCACGGTTTCTGGTTTGGGAATGTTTTAATCGTTGCTATGGGAACGACATCTTCAACGCACGTTCTAATGAACTCGCACACCGAATCAGCGTATTCGTCAATGTTGTTGTCTGACGCAATACGAAACATGTCCCAGTCCGCGTGGTGGAAGCAGTCTTGGAGTGTGGAGTCAGCTTGGTAGGACCAGCGTTGGACAGACCTCAGCGTGGGAGCCTCTTGTTTTAGTTTCTGTCTGTAGGCAGGGATCAACAAAATGGAGTCGTGGTCAGCTTTTCTGAAAGGGGGGCGGGGCAGGGCCTTATATGCGTCGCGGAAGTTAGAGTAACAATGATCCAAGGTCTTTCCACCCCTGGTTGCGCAATCGATATGCTGATAAAATTTAGGGAGTCTTGTTTTCAGATTAGCCTTGTTAAAATCCCCAGCTACAATGAATGCAGCCTCCGGATGAATGGTTTCCAGTTTGCAAAGAGTTAAATAAAGTTCGTTCAGAGTCATCGATGTGTCTGCTTGGGGGGGGATATATACGGCTGTGATTATAATCAAAGAGAATTCTCTTGGTAGATAATGCGGTCTACATTTGATTGTGAGGAATTCTAAATCAGGTGAACAGAAGGATTTGAGTTCCTGTATGTTTCTTTCATCACACCATGTCGCGTTAGTCATAAGGCATACGCCCCCGCCCCTCTTCTTACCAGAAAGATGTTTGTTTCTGTCTGCGCGATGCGTGGAGAAACCCTGTGTGCGTGCGTGCTCTTTTCCTCAAAAAGTTGTTTCACACATGTCATATCTGACATAAAGTATATAGTCATGTGTGAATCTAAGTGTTTACACATTAGCCTGAGAGCTTATGAAAGAGCATTTCAGTAGAAATATGGCAAAGCTCAAGTTCCTCCTGCTATGACATGACACTTTGTCCCTGGTAACCAGCCTCCACGTAAGAATGTACGGTATGACTAAGGTATCTTTAGTGTAAGAGAAAGACTAACATAAAGGAAATAACCGCCAAAAACGATCTCCTGTCAAATCTTTACACTGCACATGAATGCTCTCTCTCTCTCTCTCTCTCTCTTTAAGCCAATCATGTGTCCATGATGAGCATTGACAGAAAACTATAATCAATGACGAGAGCGCCCTCCTGTGAGAATCAGCAATACTACCACTCAAATGGCCTCGAGTAGAAAATCATGTCAAACTCTATTGGAGGGAAGGACAGTGCTTATTCAAATACTAACAGTTTTGGGTGGAAATCAGTGAAAAACAGCATATTCCTAAGGAGTTACATTTGAGACCAGTACACCGTGTGAGAAACCCCTCAACTGTTTTGGATTGTCTTTATACCTCAACAGTGGATGTTTGTATCCCCCCCCCCCCCCCTCTACACTCCCTTTATTTTAGTCCCTTTATTTTGTCATTTTTCGAATGTCAAAACAGTAATATGAGGGGCTGACGATGTTGGCTGTTTTCCAGGCCCATGTTTGAGGATGATGTCCCCTCTGTGTTGGAGCTGGAGATGGAAGACCTGGAACAGTGGATGAATAAAGATGGTGAGTCATCTTAAAACCCCAAAATAAAATGTATAGCAGCCCACTAATAACTATCTTTGAAAGTCATGTATAACTGGAACAATCTGAGCTGAGGCTGTATATCTTGTATGTTAGTTGGCAATGGTCGTCCTTGTTCTCCAAGCATTAGACTACTCTTGGTTCACAATAAGAAGATCTGTCTGTTGTAAACTCTGTTGACTACTCACTCCTGTTTTGTAATTGAAATTTGGACATTTGTAATCACATGCCTTTCCCTGATAAATGCTGCTGTGAAAACAGGTTGGTTGAGTATAACTTTTCTCCAATAGAGGGCGCCATTGTATACTTTATTACTGAACCACTGCAAGTGTGGCGATAGCGTTCATACGTGGACAAGACTGGAGTCAATTACTTTTATATGTGCACTTTAAATATCTAAGTACATACTGATAGGAAAGCTATTCGTAGACTGTAAATGTCCATATTGTTTGGGATTTATACAGGGATATTGTATTCGTCACATGAGTTGTCAATTTGTTTTTTAGGTGGAGTTCGAATGGACTCTGGACAAGGGATCTAACATGAGATCATGGTAAACATACACCTGTTATTTACTAACACTATAGTAGTCAACTCTACTGTACTGCTGATTATGTAGCAACGCTGCAGGATAAGATAATGGTCTCTATTCAATCTGCATCACTGAATCGTTACAGATTGCGCGATATAAATGTAAAGGTAATTCCCGATTGAGCCGACATAGGCAGCGTTTACCGTGAACGTAGTCTACGATAACGCGGAATATTGCATTTACATTTCAATCACGCTTTAACGCTGAATATCTGTAATACGGATTGAATAGAGTCCAAGGTGGTGACTGGCGAATGCGTCAGTCACACCCATCAATGCAACTCAGGAACAGGGAGGGAGGACAGACAGCCTGGTGATGACATAATGTGTTGTCCTGGTGACATAATAACATGACCTGCTGCTGTTGACGTGGGTTGACCTGTCCTGCTGTTACTGTAACATGAAACTCAACAGTCTATCATTTGATTAAGAGAAAGGATCTAGGATCAGTTTAGCCTTTTAGATCATAATTAATAAGATGGACATGGATGAGGAGACCTGATCCTAGATCAGCACATGTACTCTGTGACACTTTATAAATGCAGGCCTTGGTCAGTGGAGGCTGCTGAGGGGAGGACGGCTCATAATAATGTCTCCAAGGGAGCAAATGGAATGGCATCAAACACTTGAAAACAACATGTTTGATGCAGTGGTGCAACTTTTGTTTTAGAAGTGGGAGGGACATTTTTTTAATATATATATTTTTATAATCCTATCGGATAAACACTCCAAACAGCCTACCCAACCTCTTGGAGGCATCCATTTTGTATCAGATTCCAATGATACATCTCGGGGGAACAAAAATGCAATTTCAGAATGTGGGGGGGACATGTCCCCTCTGTCCCCATTGAAAGTTTTGCCTCTTGTTTGATGTATTTGATACCATTCCACTTATTCCGCTCTAGTCATTACCAAGAGCCCGTCCTCCCCAATTAAGGTTCCACCAACCTGCAGGTACTATTAATAAAGCTGCCAGTTGAGAACTTGTGAGGCGTCTGTTTCTCAAACTAGACACTCTAATGTACTTGTCCTCTTGCTCAGTTGTGCACTTGGGCCTCCCACTCGTTTTTCTATTCTGGTTGGAGCCAGTTTGCGCTGTTCTGTGAAGGGAGTAGTACACAGCGTTGTACAAGATCTTCAGTTTCTTGGCAATTTCTAGCATGGAATAGCCTTCATTTCTCAGAACAAGAATATAGTGACAAGTTTCAGAAGGTCTTTGTTTCTGGCCATTTTCAGCCTGTAATCGAGCCCACAAATGTTGATGCTCCAGATACTCAACTCGTCTAAAGAAGGCCAGTTGTATTGCTTCTTTAATCAGAACAACAGTTTTCTAACATACAGTGCCTTGCGAAAGTATTCGGCCCCCTTGAACTTTGCGACCTTTTGCCACATTTCAGGCTTCAAACATAAAGATATAAAACTATTTTTTTGTGAAGAATCAACAACAAGTGGGACACAATCATGAAGTGGAACAACATTTATTGGATATTTCTAACTTTTTTAACAAATCAAAAACTGAAAAATTGGGCGTGCAAAATTATTCAGCCCCTTTACTTTCAGTGCAGCAAACTCTCTCCAGAAGTTCAGTGAGGATCTCTGAATGATCCAATGTTGACCTAAATGACTAATGATAATAAATACTATCCACCTGTGTGTAATCAAGTCTCCGTATAAATGCACCTGCACTGTGATAGTCTCAGAGGTCCGTTAAAAGCGCAGAGAGCATCATGAAGAACAAGGAACACACCAGGCAGGTCCGAGATACTGTTGTGAAGAATTTTATAGCCGGATTTGGATACAAAAATATTTCCCAAGCTTTAAACATCCCAAGGAGCACTGTGCAAGCGATAATATTGAAATGGAAGGAGTATCAGACCACTGCAAATCTACCAAGACCTGGCCGTCCCTCTAAACCTTCAGCTCATACAAGGAGAAGACTGATCAGAGATGCAGCCAAGAGGCCCATGATCACTCTGGATAAACTGCAGAGATCTACAGCTGAGGTGGGAGACTCTGTCCATAGGACAACAATCAGTCGTATATTGCACAAATCTGGCCTTTATGGAAGAGTGGCAAGAAGAAAGACATTTCTTAAAGATAGCCATAAAAAGTGTCGTTTAAAGTTTGCCACAAGCCACCTGGGAGACACACCAAACATGTGGAAGAAGGTGCTCTGGTCAGATGAAACCAAAATTCAACTTTTTGGAAGACGTTATGTTTGGCGTAAAAGCAACACAGCTCATCACCCTGAACACACCATCCCCACTGTCAAACATGGGGGTGGCAGCATCATGGTTTGGGCCTGCTTTTCTTCAGCAGGGACAGGGAAGATGGTTAAAATTGATGGGAAGATGGATGGAGCCAAATACAGGACCATTCTGGAAGAAAACCTGATGGAGTCTGCAAAAGACCTGAGACTGGGACGGAGATTTGTCTTCCAACAAGACAATGATCCAAAACATAAAGCAAAATCTACAATGGAATGGTTCAAAAATAAACATATCCAGGTGTTAGAATGGCCAAGTCAAAGTCCAGACCTGAATCCAATCGAGAATCTGTGAAAAGAACTGAAAACTGCTGTTCACAAATGCTCTCCATCCAACCTCACTGAGCTCGAGCTGTATTGCAAGGAGGAATGGAAAAAAATGTCAGTCTCTCGATGTGCAAAACTGATAGAGACATACCCCAAGCGACAGCTGTAATCGCAGCAAAAGGTGGCGCTACAAAGTATTAACTTAAGGGGGCTGAATAATTTTGCACGCCCAATTTTTCAGTTTTTGATATGTTAAAAAAGTTTGAAATATCCAATAAATGTCGTTCCACTTCATGATTGTGTCCCACTTGTTGTTGATTCTTCACAAAAAAATACAGTTTTATATCTTTATGTTTGAAGCCTGAAATGTGGCAAAAGGTCGCAAAGTTCAAGGGGGCCGAATACTTTCGCAAGGCACTGTAATTGCAGAAGGGTTTTCTAGTGATCAATTAGCCTTTTAAAATGATACATTTGGATTAGCTAACACAATGTGCCATTGGAACACAGGAGTGACGGTTGCTGATAATGGGCCTCTGTACGCCTATGCAGATATTCCATAAAAAATCTGCTGTTTCCAGCTACAATAGTAATTTACAACATTAACAATGTCTACACTGTATTTCTGATCAATTAGATGTTATTTTAATGGACAAAGAATGTGTTTTTATTTTAAAAACAAGGACATTTCTAAGTGACCCCAAACTTTTGAATGGTAGTGTACATACTCATGCAGGTATTGATCCTTAATTTAACTAGGAAAATCAGTTAATAAGAACAAATTCTTATTTACAATGACGGCCAAACCCAGACGACGCTGGGACAATTGTGTGCCGCCTTATGGGACTCCCAACCACAGCCAGATGTAATGCAGCCTGGATTCGAACCAGGGATTGCAGTGACCCTTCTTGCACTGAGATGCAGTGTCTTAGACCACTGCGCCACTCGGGAGCCCAATTTAGCAACAGGCATTTCTGTTTTTTTTGTACTTTGTATTCTACCCTGTTTTTCTCCCCAATTTTATGATATCCATTTGCGATCCAATTACGATATTGTCTCATCGCTGCAACTCCATAACAGGCTCGGGAGAGGCGAAGGTCGAGTCATGCATCCTCCGAAACATGATCCGCCAAACCACATTTCTTAACAACCGCCCGCCTAACCCGGAAGCCAGTCGGAGGAAACACTGCTCAACTGACGACCGAAGTCAGCCTGCAGTCGCCCGGCCCACCACAACAGTCATTTCTGTTCCCCCTGCATACCTTGTTTTGATACATGGTGGCCACACACACACACACACACACACACACACACACACACACACACACACACACACACACACACACACACACACACACACACACACACACAAATACAGATACAAAGCGAGACAGAGTCTCACATACTCCCACACATGCTTCTATTATCTCTCTGACACACACACTCACACGCACAGAAATATACACATGACTGCACAAACACATGCCTCACTTACTGACATAAGGGCACACACACACACACACACACACACAGTGACTGCTGAACTCTGTCCCCTAGTCCTCCTCTGTACCCATCGTAACCTTCTAACCCTCTGAAGCAGGAAGAGTTCTGACATCTGTTAGCGATTACCACAGGCATGCATGGAAGTGTGGCGCAACAGGGCGTAGGGATGGCCCCTTGTTCTCTCTCTCAGAAAGGCTGGGAGGGTCAAGGTCCATTAGACTAGCTGTGAGCTCACGTCATTCACACACAGCTTTTTCCCCCCAGGGTTCTGTGGGTTTGCAGCGTGCCATAAGGGTGGAGGGTCATAGACTACTCTCAGTTAACTGTGTAGGGCAGGCCTACTGTAGACCAGTGGAGGCTGGTGGGAGGAGCTATAGGAGGACGGGCTCATTGTGATGGCTGGAATGGAATAAATGGAACTGTTTAAAACACATCAAACATGGAAACCACATTTTTGACTCCTTTCCATGTATTCCAGTCCAGCCATTACAATGAGCCCGTCCTCCTATAGCTCCTCCCACCAGCCTCCACTGCTGTAGACAGCATACCCTATTGTAGACCTACTGTAAGTACATACAAATCAACTGTAAATATCTGTTGTTTCCAATGGGGGATTTATTGACAGTTTGGTGTAGACTAGAGGATCAACATGCCAGCTGATTGTGAAATGACATCCTTCTCATTCCTTCCCAAGGACCTTTGTGAGTTACATACTGTAGGACAGAGGGTCTGGTGTGACAACCAAACGAATGTTAAAACATCACGTCACTCCTTCCGATGAAGGATGTTATTCTATTGATTGTATGAACATGTCCTGTACTGTAGTCGCATGACCTCTCCCTGTCTGTCTGTCTCCTCTAGGCTAGTCACGGAGTCAGTCAATTCTCTCTCTCAACCGTCCTCTTGCTGTACTGCCGGTGACAAAGGACACTTCCCCATCGCAGGGAAGGACATTCTGTTACCCAGCCGCACTGTAGGCTTCTTCTATTCATGCCAATGTCAAAGCAACGTCATCAACCGACCACATTGACAACAAGAAAGCAACACCTCCACCAAGGTGACTGCAAAAAACAGGAAATGCTGAATTTATTTACCATTTCAGCATAAACAAAAGACAAGTAACAATAAATGCACAAGTTAAACTTTTTTAGAACGTAACATCTTAAAATCTGCGTCAAATGTACTGTGGTATAGACTCTATGGAGAAACAGTGTGTGGCAATAGTCCTTTCACTACACGGATCCTGATTGTGGTCGGCCTAGTAATGAATGCTTTTTGCAACGCCTTCAACTCAGTACTGTGCCTTTTTAGTCATTGTTTCAAGTTCATATACACTTTTTATGTGATTGTTTTATTGTCTTTTGTATTCAGCTGCCATGCAGTGAGAGAAGGAATCAGTGAGAGAGGAAGGAGTAAAACACAGGAGGTTGGTGGCACCTTTATTGAGGAGGATGGGCTCGGGTTAATGGCTGGAGCAGAATGAGTGAAATGGCGTCAAATGCATCAGACACTTGGTTTCCATGCGTTTGATGCCATTCCATTCGCTCCGTTCCAG